>NC_046362.1:6584424-6676628 GCF_011125445.2 Fundulus heteroclitus
TTTGCTCAGCGCATTGCTTCTTAATAAAGTGGAGAACATTTTTTTTTTCTCCTGTGGATCAAGTTGAGATCCTAGATAATGTGAGTCAGGAGTGGAAAGGAGCAAACGTGTGGCTGTGCTGTCACATACTCTGTTTTGCTTCCATTGTGTCTGTGGAAGCTCGAGCCAAAAACTGGATGATATTCAGCTTTTTCTTACTTAAAAACGGGCTTTGGATTCAGTCACACTGACTTGTATCATCCATTAGGGGCCTTTTAGAATATTTTCTCTGTACATCCACACACAGCCATGAGTAGACGAATGGTTCTGCTTGTGCAGCCCTCTGCATACTTTTGATCACCCCTGACTGGCCCATTTTTCATGGAAACTGTCTGAAAGAAACTGGAAAGGACTCTGTTCAGTCATCAACAAAACAATGTCTTTCATAAAGACTTAAAAGGACAACCTGTTCACTTTTTAGCTTTGTTTTAAGCATTTTGTCCTCTTTACTTCTGCCTTTGCACCAGTAGCTGTTATCCTTCCACAACACTTATAATTATCCTTCATGATGTAAACTTACTAGATATGACAGGGTTCAATAATTTCCAACCTTTTTTTTTTTTTTTTTTTTTTTTACATGGGATCACTGAAAGATCTGTGAAATCTGTGAAGGCCTTCCAGCTCTCATGTGCACTATTATCCATATGTACATGAGCACCTAAAAATAACTACCTCACTTTATTTATTTATTTAATAAGTCCTCAGCAGTATAAATGTGTAGAACAGAGAGAATACTCCTTGTTTGGCCAGTCATTGCATAACAGTTTGTCCCGTTACAGTACAAAACCCTTGCTAGACCAGGAGAGTTAATCAGACTTGATTTATTTCCTGTGTTGACAGTTATGTAAAACCTTGGACATCTGATTAATTTAAGATAAGATAATATAATATAAGATAAGATAGAGTTTATTGATCTCACAGTGGAGAAATTCACGTGTCACATCGACTCAATAATCAAAAGAAGGTGCCAAAAGGTGGAAAAGGTGCATGAGGTATTTACAGTGGATCGAGAAAAAAAAGAAAAAAGAAATAAAGCAGAGATTTAAGATGACTTATGTACATTTAAGGTGACTTATATACATATGGATTTGATGTTGTACATTAAAGTGGTACCAGGTAAAGAACAACAGTGTGGTAGTGAGATAGCTATAACAGCTGAATAATTAGGCTATGTGTATTTATTGGTGAAACAAAATCATATTTCCTCCTGAACCATTGTACAAATAAGGTGCATAAGAAGCATACACAGAGGACCCAGACTTTTTTGTCTTGTTGGTCGTCAAATTACATTTTTTAAACTCTTATGCTCCAGCTTGGAAATAATGTTTGATTCAGGGCTCTGCATCTACTTGTTGGTCCCCGTGTGAATAGGGATGTATGTCCAAAGGGATTGTGGTTTTAATACATATCGTTTGTATCCACGGCTTTAACAAATATAACAGAAAAGGAATAATCATTTATGGTACCACAGTGGGGAAAGGAAGTAAGGGTAAATGGTTCAAAGCAGAAGAAAAAATACTGTACGGTTATTAAAAATTGCATTCTCCGATTAAATAAAATGTGCAACTGAGTAAGGTGACCAGAAAGTGTACAAAATGTGCAATTATAATTGCGCAACAGATTATATACAAAAAACAATGGGAAAAAACAGCAGGGATGTGAACGCTTATGAACTTTGTTGGGAGCAGTGAAGGGTATAAAGTCTAACAGCTGCTGGGAGGGAGGATTGGCAATATCACTTTTTGTGCACTTAGGATCCAGGAGTCTTTAGCTCTGGAACAGCTTCATGCAAGAGGTTGGAGACATTGTCCCACAGCCTTAAGGAGTCCCCTCTGCACTCTAAAATAAATGAGTCTCCTTACCAGGTAGAGTCTGCTCTGACCCTTTCTGTAAAGAGAATCAGTGATGTGACTGTAGTCCAATTTATTATTCAGGTGAACACCCAGGCACTCATAAGAATCTATTATCTCAATGTTGGTTTCCTGCATGTTCACTGGTATCAGTGTGGTGAGTCTCTGCCTGCTGAAATCTACCACAAGGTCCCTGGTGTTTCCCACATAAATCAGGAGGTGGTTCCTCTGGCATCAGCCCACAAAGTCCTGTGTCCACTGTAGTCTGAGTGGTTTTCACCCGCGATGAAGGTGACTGTTGCAGAGTCATCTGAGAACCTCGGAGGTGGCAGCCAAGGGAGTTGATGGAAAGGTCTGCAGTGCAGAAGGTGAACAGGTGCCAGGGCAGTTCCCTGTGGGACGCCTGTACTGCAGATCAGCCTGTCACTACAAAGCTGTTATGACTGTTATTTTCAAAATATATACTTTAATTTTAGAATCACCCTTGTTTAAAGCTGATTGATAGTCATTTATGTGTAATTATCTTGCACATATACGGTTTAGCATAATCAGGAAGCAGATCCCATGTTCAGCATCATTAACAGCTAATGGTTAGCCATTCTCATTTTTGGACTAAATCTTTCAGACTTTTGTCATATTTTTATTAGTGTTGCGCCGATGCCATTTTTTGGCCCCGATACCCGATACCTGGCTGTGCATTATTGGCCGATACCAATACCATCTGTTTGAAATTGATGTGTGTGTGTGTATATATGAAGAACTACATACTACTTAGGGTGGTAGAACTTTTTATTGCCTACCTGGAATGGGTGACAATAGTGGAATAAACATTTGGCTCTCAAAAGCCAAAATAGTGCAACATTCGTGAAATTATAACATGTATAATAGTAGTGCAACAGTAAGACAGTAAAATGACATTAATAATTGAATAATTTCTTTTAACACCTGAGTTTTGGCTCTCAAATGCCAAAATAGTGCAACTTTCAGGAACTTATATAACATGTATAATACTAGTCAGGAGAGAGAAGGCTGCGTTCAAAACATCAAAATGGTATCACTGCCTATTTGTTGGTACTTACTGATACCGATACCACCATTTTAGTGCTGGATCGGGGCCCTGTCCGATACCGATATCGGTGCAACACTAATTTTTACTTTTAAGGACAAATCAAGAACAGAAGTGGATTTTGTTCTTGGCTTAAACCTGGAACAGTTATGTTAGTGGCAAAGATATTTGTGGGCATTTTCGTCTAGTTGTCCAGTCCCAGCAATGGGATACAATGACTAGACATAACATTCCGACCAGGTGAAGGAACAACACTGATTATCTCCTCCACTTGGCCTCTCTTGCCATGACCCGGATGAGAATTTGCACAGGCATGTTCTGTACATATATTATAAGCAATAAAAATTGACAACAAAATTTGGATTTAAGGAGAATATCGGTTTGATCAAGTTTGAGAAGCGCAAAATTGTGATGGTTGCAATGACTGATTCCGAGTATCTCCAAAACCGAAGTTCTTGCAGGTGATGCTGATCTGCTGTGGTCAGCATCTATAAAAAGGTCTCCAAGGAAGGAACACTATGGAACCGGACACAGGGTCAGTGGTGGTCAGAGCTCATTGATACACAAAGCAAAAAATAACTCACAGATTCCCATCCAGCAGATGATCAGAATCAGTAGAAATGCTACTGTAGATTCAGTTACTGAAGAAGTTAATCTTTGTTACAGTCACAGAATGGACACTGTAATGAGTTGCATAAGTGGCTAGATAGCCACAGACCAGTTGGGGAATCTCATAATGTTATGCCTGATCAGTGTATACTGAAATGTTAAGCATCGCAAGCCTAAAAAGGTCATTTTAATCGCCTCACCTGAGTGGATTAAAACAAGACTCCTTTAAAATTTTACCAAACTCTAAAATGTCTGAATTTCTGGAATCAAACAAAAACGACTATCACGAAACTTTTCCAGTCAAAAACTCAACATTCTGAAGAACTGTAAGTTACAAGAGTCTTTGTGACTTTTTCTTACCTGCGTAAATTCCCAGTCCATCTCCACTGTCATCTTCTCATGATTTCCGCTTCCTTTCACTTTTTTCCCCACTTTCTTTTCCAAACTCAACCTCTTATTGTTTTAAAAATACATCGGAAAAAAAGGAAGAATGCATCCTCTCCGTCCTCCCACACATTTATTCCTGACATCATAGTGTGTCACATTCAAACCTGTGACGCTACTGAAACCCGTCATCCTCCCTGAGACATCTCAGGATGTTGACATTGTTTTTCTATCATTAGCCACCTAGCTACAGTGCAGCTTCAGCAGAATATGCTGTTGTGTGTCTTGAAAAATGCAAATTTATGTTCCATCCGTGATGATATGGACATAGAATGGGAACAGCATAGGGTTTTGCTTGTTCTGGAAATGGTCGTTAAGAGAAAGTGGGAAGAACTGTGGAAGCTGTTCCTTTTGTACAGGTGGTATCAGAAATTAAGATTTTGCAAGAATAAAGAACGGACAAATATGAATTGTACTGACTGTCCCCCTATTTGAGTGAGTTGAATTTCTGTACAAAGCCAGATGTTGTTCTATAGTTGCACAATGTGTATACTGGATTTTTTTTTTTTATTATGGCCTCTAAAAAGTCACGTTGAGAAAAACACTTATTTGTTCAGTGTAGTGAGTCTGTGTAGCTCAACATTTGTAATGTAAAACATCAAAATATTTTGTATTACATCCTTAAATGCTGAGAACACTATTTAGAAACATCAGGGATTTTGGGAAACAGAACACATAAAATGATGGATAGAAACTATCGTTATGGGTCGCTCAAAATTTTCAGCCTTCTCACAAGCGTACAAACCTTGCGGCAGGTGTGTGTGTGTGTGTGTGTGTGTGTGTGTGGGGGGGGGGGGGGGTCTTGTATACGGTTAAATCATGATTTGTTAGGGGGTTCCATAACTTGTCATCACGGGAGGCGAAAGTAGTATTGCCAAGTCCGCTTATTATAAGCGACTTTGAGCTTGTTAATTACAAAAGTTGCTTTCATAAGTGGTGATTGTGGTTTTTTAGGCTTGTTTTTGGACATGAAGTCACTTATTTGGGATTGGCTCCCCCCCCCCCCTAACAGAATCTCTTTTCCTAGCTATTGAGCTGGTCAACAAGCACTGACACTGGCTCCCACTGAAAACAATGAGGCCACGGTGCAGATACAGTGGACGTGTTAAAAACAGTGTGTGCCACAGTGCTGGTGAGGGTGCAGTTATCGAGTTTAATTTGATTTAGATCAGGGTTCATAGGAGGCCACTTCAGAATAGTCATATAGTCGTTCTTGGGTGGTTCTAGCTGTGTGCTTTGGGTCATTACGCTATTGAAAGACCATGACCTACAACTGAGAGCAAGCGTTCTGACACTAGGCCGCAGATTTATCTCCAGAATGCCGCCAGTGCAGATGCAGCAAAGCAGCCCCAGAACATAACAGAGCCTCCTCCATGTTTCACAGTAGGGACAGTGTTCTTTTCTAGGTGTCTGTGAAAATGGAGCTGATGTGCCTTGCCAAAAAGCTCCAGTTTGGTCTCATCTGTCCAAAAGAAATTCTCCCAGAAGCTCTGTGGCTTTTTTATATGCATTGTGGCAAATTCCAGTCCTGCTATTTTCTGACTTGCCTTCAACACTGAGGTCTCCCATGAAGTTCACTTTGGCCTTTAATTTATTTGGAGTGTGCTCTGTGCTCTTCGGTTACTCGTATTATCTTTCTCTTCAATTTGTCATCCTTTCAGACCAAATTCATTCAGAACTTTAGGAGGCCGAGGGCAACTTTTAATAATACCAGCGTCTCTCATTTCGACTCCAAAGGCAGGACACTCATCTCGATCATTTTATCGCTTTGCACCAAGGGCTGGTTACGACGTGCTGCCCCGGTTAAATAACCTTGCCTGGCAGATGAATCCCTGCGGTATTTGTGCGTTCGCAAACACACGAGAATCCCTCTTGTACTTCTCCAGCTTCAACCGTTTGTGTCCAAACAAAAAACGGTTTGGGCCAATTACGTTGTAGTATTATGTTTTAAGGCGGGACCTCCTGGTGTGACTAAAGCAAGAGGTGGATTACACCTTAAAAATATCCAAGATAATCTTGCATGTATAGATACAGAAACATTATTTATATTTTTTTCTTTTATTTATGTTTCATTTATAGTAATGCATTTATACCATCTACCATTTCTCGCAGATTTCTTTAAACTGTAAAAGGGGGTGGGGTGTGAATGTGGAGGGGATGTGGAAGGGGCCAAAACAACGTCCAGGGGGCGTTTCCTTCTTCCAGGCCTTTCCAGACCGGTGGAATCACTAAACAGGGCGAAGATTATCAGAACGGGGAGTAGCCGTATGCGTCGTAAGTTTATTGCTGTTTTCTCAGCCAAACAATGGTGCTGTTTCACAAATGACCACCTGTAGCAAAATCAGAAACAGGTAAAACAACTCTAAACTGCATGATTGATGTAACAAAACGTGTTTGAGGTTTTTAACCAGAACTTTTTAAAAACCTTGGTGTACCCATGCTCAATTTAGCCATTGAGCATGTCCCAGATCAAAAGTTCTTCACAGGGCAAATACTGGGACAAACAACCAACGCTCCCTCAAACCACCAGCTATCACTTAAAATAGGCTACCCATGCCCGTGTTATCTAAGGAATGCTCTGCATTTAGCTTTATTGAGATAGTGGAAAAGTTGTTGTGTCTGGACACAGAGCCATGTACTTTAAACAAATTATTGTTATGTAACATAATAGTAGCTGTGCGTTTTCTCTGTATAGCACAGAATGCTGTGAAACAGAAGCAAAAAATGTTTTTTTCATTGCTGGGGCCTGTTTGGTATTTTTGATTAAGCTAAGTGCACATTAGCTGACAGGGCTATATAGTTCATTTTTCTTAGCTGACCTGAACTATTGAATTCTTCCAGGCTGTTTCATACTTTTGTTTCATACCTTTTTTTTTTTTTTTTAGACTGGCTACATCAGATCCTAATATATTAGGAAGTATTTTGATAAAGAGAGAGCAGTTTAGTCAGATGTAATGTAGACATTAAATCTGATGTATGAGGGGAAACTTGAGTTGGTATTAAAGCAGTTGGTATCAGGCATTATGTGCTGCCATGTGTGGCTTTCTCTGTCCAAGCACAAGGACCCACTTTGAGCGAACCCACTTCATGTGTGGGATGGGAATGCCGACTCCATGGCTCAGCACAACCGTCTTCCAGCTTGTTCCCACCCTGGCAATCATACAGTGCCGTTCTTGCTCTCTTTTTGTCCCCACATGACAGCTCTGTGGTGAGACTGCAACCACTGTCTTCCCCTGTGAATCCAGCCTTCAGCTCAATGAGAGGAGGACAGCATTATTGAGACGCCAGTCCTTCTATAAAACTCGGCACCCAAAGGCGACTCGTGCAGCAGAGAGGCTTCCTTTAGCCAGAGTGTCAAGAAAACAGTGGGAGAAGGAGCATTTCGAACAAAGGTTCTATCAAAGTAAACCCAAACTATGTCAAACAAAACCAGGGACTGCTGATGACTCAAGAATGTTCACTCTGGAACATGCAGCCTTACTAACTTTGTCTTGAACTCCACCACATTAATTCAAGCTAGGGCTGGCCTCTAAGAAATGGTGAGTGGTTTTTGCTTTTTACTCCGCCGTCTCAATGTTTGATTTCTTTGTTCGAGTGGAGCACAAAGCAATAGGTTTTGCCACGTCATGGAAGCTGAATCCAAATACTGTGGTATTTTGTTTACTGCAAATCAGTTTTTAGATTTATTCTGTGGTTTTAACTAGGGGTATTCTGTTTTACTCCAGTTTATGATACGAAAGACTTTGTGTGTTTTTTTAAAGTGATGCAGCAGGTTTTGTTGAACATAGTGAGTAAAATCACAGAAAAAAGGATCTTACTAAACAGGCATGTTCATTTTATGTCATTTCATTTATTAGTGTCTTTTGAAAGGGACAAGTATTTACCATCAGCAAAAACAAGAACTCCCTAATCAGGGTTGTGGTTGTATACAAACAAGAATAGTGTGCAAGGTTTTAAAATGTGAATAAAAAACAAAATAAAAAAAACATGAACACAATGAAGACCAAATATAAAACAAATAAGACAATACATCATACATCAAGTTGAATAATAAATGGTGGTAATATTTAGTGACTATAAGTTTATGTTAGTAACCTTTATTCAATCAACTCATTAAGATTAAAAATGTCTTTTCCAAGAGTGTCTCAGTGTGTAAGAGATGCATTAAAACTGATTCCATTATAATTTCAAAAGATCCGAGTCAGAGTTCAGTTTTAGTTCAACAGGTTAGGACTAACACATGTAGACCCCTCATGCAGAGAACACTGTTTTCCCCGCAGACGTTTAACACAAAGCCATCTTATGATTTCCACCGGATGCTCCACCAGTTACACAACCAGTAGTTCTTAGAGAAACCAAAATTTAATTGAGCACCCGCAAAGCCTTACCAAGTCAGCATGCAAAAATAAGTCAGAGGTTTGAAACTCTAATGAAATCGACCAATTTCAGTTTCTTAAAAACATGACAGTGGTGTGATCCAATAGGTTTCCTTTCCAAGATCTTAAACATCTTATTTATCATGATCAGTGGCTTGATCGTTTTACAGTAGATGCTGCTTTTGACCACCATGTTGAAAAGTGATTTAAATAAAAACAAACATAAAATGTATAATGCTGTTTATTGATTTAACAGGGACAAATATGTGCTGTGTATACAGGTTTTAGCAATAGCTAATTTGCAACCCCTGTCCCTGGGAAGCATGAAATATTAGGCAGTTTTTTATTTAATCTAAATATATACAGGTTTGCTTTTGCAACTCGGCCCACCATCTCGGCATATTAATTAAATATGAAATGGGAGTACAAGATGAAACCAAGACATTTTACTTCTGAGACACATTTGGTTGCTTGCCAATTGATCGGCACATCTAAATCATTGTTGTTAATCAAGTATGAGGTGAAAATGCAATCATAAGCCGTTTTGTTCACGGTTCATGGGGCGACTGTGACTCAGTCAACAGAGTAGTCAGAAGGTTTTGGGTTTGATTCCAGCTTCCCATTGTCACATGTCAGTGTGCACCTGGGCAATGCACTTTAATGTACCTTAAGTGGTCCGTATGACTAGAAAAGTGTTACATAAATTCAGTCCACTTACCATTTACCATGACTTGCATCACGTGGAAAGTGATGCAAGGTATATTGTTACTGACAACAACATGCATTGTCCACTGTTTTGACGATATGTTATAAACAACTCTCAACTTATCTTGTAAAAATGTTTGATCATCTCTAGGATGTCATGAATTAAAGCATTCTCAAACTCCAGTTTTCAAAGGCTGGTTTCCTGCAACATTTGAACGCCTTTGTGGTCCAACTCAGAATACTTGAATACATCCTCACTATGCAGTCACGTTCTGCGGTGTCTCACTAATGATCTAACTATTTGATTCAGGTGTCTTCAAGCAAAAACCCATCTAACAGTAGCAGGAGAGCGGCCGTGCAAGACTTAGATGTGGTTTAAAGTTTCAATTTCCTTTTTTAAAATATGTTTGTACTACTTCACCCTCATCAAGTGGTTATTCTATGTGCTTAATAGAAAAGCAGTTTAGAATTCTTCTCTAACCCCCAGTCGGTCGAGGCAGATGATCGTTCATACTGAGCCTGGTTCTGATGGAGGTTTTCCTCCCTGTTAAAGGGGAGTTTTCCTCTCCACTGTCGCTTCATGCTTGCTCAGTATGAGGGATTGCTGCAAAGCCATGGACAATGCAGACGACTCTCCCTGTGGCTCTACGCTTCTCCAGGAGTGAATGCTGCTTCTCGGGACTTTGAAGCAATCAACTGGTTCCCTTATATAGGACATTTTTGACCAATCTGTATGATCTGATTGAAGTTGACTTTGTAAAGTGCCTTGAGATGACATGTTCACGAATTGCCGCTATATAAATAAAACTAAATTGAATTCAATTCAATTAAATTTAATAGCTGACTACATTCTTGTGCTTTAGAACTCATCATAAAAACCCAAATGTTGGTTAAATGTGCTGTTTTCAGCACTTAGGTATGTTACCGTTACATTTCTAGTTTTTCTTTTTGCCATGTTCTATTTGTCATCTACCTGAAAATCAAAAAATATCTTAGAGAGCTGAGGAACAAAGGTAAATTAAACACCTATTAATGACGTTTCGGACAGCATCTGCATCCTTTTGCTGCAAACATTTGAACAATCCATCTGTTTACCAGAGGACAGTACTGTCTAAGTGCCATGTTAATTCAACAAAGTAATAAAAATAATTTGAAACATAACTTGTAAAACTGTAAGTGACAGAAAGATCGGAAACAGGGATACAACAACATTTCAATGCCCTCAACACATGTGCAAAGAGTTAAAACATACCTTCTGTAAAGCTCAGAACACACCCTAGTGATTTCTCCTACATATAAGTCTATGAGTGGGTGTTATTTTACCCAGCATGTGACCTGAGGCTTAGACAGAGGTGTCCTTTGTCTGACTTACCTACAAACCACTTATTCACCAAAGCAACATAAGGAGGGGGAACCCTCTGGGCAATCTCAGGTTACAGCCGGGACATGAAAAGAAATGTCCAAGACAGAAAGAAAATTACTGCTGTTGTTGCTGACCATGTGGTCAGGAAACTTTCTGTAGCTATTGCAGCCCTGGTAAACCAGAGAGGAGAGTGCAACCCGGGCTGTCTGCGCTCAGTGGAATGAGATCTGGATATTATGGAAAGGGCAACTTTGGGTGCTTTTATGTAATATTATATATTTCAGGTCAGAGGTTTACATATATTCATCACGAGCATAAAATAAATATATTTGGGGCTTTTTATGAGTTGAACAGATGTTTCTTTAGGATGGCATGACTATACAAAACAACTTCAATATATAGTAAACGCATAAATTAGATGGACAAGTTTGAATTTTTATTCAGATCACTAATAATATTAGTCACAAGCCCATAGCATGATGCAACCACCACATTGCTTAACAGTTAGTAGACTATTCTTCGATTGAAGGCCTTACTTTGACTGCTCAGAGCATCTTTCTTGCAACTATGGTCAGATTGCTAAATCTTTTGTTTTAGACAGAGTCTTCTTTCTTGGTGTCCATCATCTCTGTTTATGGCAAGATACCAAACCTGTGCTCCAACAGTTTCCAGTTTCTTGGTGTCTACTGGGTTGATCCTAACATTCTACACAATTCAACAAATAAATGCAGGTAACAGTTTTGATCCAATTGAAACTGGGAAAGAACTGTCATAACACAACAATATCTTTTGAATGAATAATCCAGTCAAACATTAAGCCTTTATAATACCCTTCCCAAAAGCTGACCTGCCAGGAGCCAACCAGTTATGAATGAACACTGGCAATTCTGTCAAGAGAAGAAGTAAATTATCCAAGCCATAATTGTACCAGAAGCTTGCTGATTGCTACAAAATGTAGCTAAGGCACATTTTTTCAGTAGCAATATACAAATATATATTTTCACTGGTATGTAACTGAAAAATAACATCCCTGATGGACAATGTCTCCCACTCCATGCATGGAGCTGTAGCAGAGCTGGAGAATTGTTTTAGTGACAGACTGCTGCATCCCAGATGCTTTAAGGAGCGCTTCCACAGGTCCTTCATCCCAGCTACTTTTAGACTTTATCATCTCTGCAGTTCACAACAGACTGTTGTTTACAACATGTTCATGGTTGCATGGGCTCTTGATCTGATTAAAAATGCTTTACACTGTCTCTGAGATGCTTATGTCCATTTGCATTCGCTTTAGCTCTTCTGAGGTGTAATACTGACACCTAATGGCTCAAATTGGTACATTAGCCTGCCACTCACAACAATCTAATGTGCCGTTTCTAAATATGTGTTGCTGTTGTGAAGTTTTACTTCCAAATGGATAGGTATATGATGTTGAATCTTGTTCTATTTCTGGTCTGCTTCTCTTACTGGCTTCCATGTTTCCAGGCTGCTGCTCTTTTGCCAAGATAAAATACCAAATGCTGTGCTCTGTTTTGGGAACACTGGGAACTCTCTCATGATTGGCTCAGGAAGCAGGAAGTAAAGACGGGCTACACTCTGAACCGAAGTCGTTCTGGACCGTAACTCTAATTTTGAAAGGAGAAAAATTTGACCAAGACATTATGGATGGAGAGGACCGATTGTTTATAGGGAATGTTACTTCCATCCTGGGTGACAAATGAGAATGATTTTCATTAATTTTGCAGTAAATATCTTAATTCTTGCTCCTGTAGCTTGTTTTTCATAGTTCTAATCTATTGTCTAACTCTGTCTACTTGCTTTTGCCACGGACACACCCGAATTTCCCCATTGTGGGACAATAAAGATATTTGTGTTCTATATTTCTGATACATTTTAATAAAAAACAAATTTGTGTTTTCATAATTTATCATTTCAATCACAATAAAAAAAATATATAATAAATGTCTAAAATTCATATCACAATAATGCCCGTAATTATTGTTTATGAACTTCTGACCCAGATGTATAAAGCGACTGTCGGTACCGAATTATGTCTTTAAGATGAGTAGAACCAAAACACACTGTGTGGTGGCTCATGACAGGAGGGAAAGTGATCACTTTCAGCGTAATGGTCCTTAACACAGCACTTAGTGACACACTCTAAGTGCCCAGGACTGAATTGCTTGATTGAACAACTCATCTTCATTTATAGGGTAATCCTCAGAAGAGCGTTATAATGAGCCGGAGGCACATGTAATGGAATCTGCTGAAACTCTGACTTGATGGCTTTGACCCTTTCCACAATTATAGGGCCAGTATAATTAATCCACACTTTTATTGCAACAGTTGTAACAGGGAAATTAAACTCCACCGGTTGTTCGAAGTATTGTATCCTGCTCTATTATCACTAAACCAAACGTCACGGATGTCATGTTTATTCACCCCTTAAACACAAAATTCCTCCAAATGCCAGTCCTCCACTTTGCTGGCCCAGCACTGGTATCCTTTCTGAATTACTGTGATGCTTTCTCTGAAATTGGTCCCTGGAGGAGCCATGCCAAGACTGCAGTTAAAAGACCCCCGCCCATTTCTTTTACCTCCTTCCATCGCTTTGTGTATATTGTGAGTCGAGCCGATCAACCGTTCATCCACTGAAGCAACAAAGTAACTGACTCATATATTCTCTTGGTGTTCATAACTACGCAACCCTGGGAGTTACAGCACAATCAAAGCAAACAGCCCGGCACAGGATGTAATGCTCATAACAGGTACCTTGTCAAGTTTCCAGACCTTTACAAACTTATCAGCTGTTCTGTCATGTGACCTCTTCATCACATTGGAAAAGCTGCTAAGGTGGGACTGAATGAGCAACGCGTTTGATTTCTTTCTCATCCCACTTTTTCAGGCTGCTTTTCTATTTCTAAAGGTAGTGGCGAAAGGGAACCTCGTGAGCTTTATCACAAAAGCACAGGGTAATATCATTAATTAGGTTCTCAATTGCATGGGACAAAAAAAAAAAATTTATTCGTTTTAAGTACCTGCTAATGACATCCCAACTTAAAAACATAATATGTAACCACACCTCTGGAGGATGTCATTAACTAAAAGGATTAGAGCACTGTTAAGGCATGAGGGGACATCTGTGGCTTCTCCCGATGGAAGACGGACTAATCTAAATGGGATACATCCATAAAACAGTGGAATAAAGTTGTGGGCACTTAGGAGCATCAGCCTCCTTGCTCGGGCTTAAAAATGGCAAAGAGAGTCACTGGCTGGCAGCCAGCCAATAAATTAGAAGATAAGAAATATTATTCCACTGGCACACTAGTGGCTTGCTGCTATTTAATACAGGGGGGTTTATTGATAATTAAATTACTCGGAGGGAGAGAAAAAAAAGAAGCTATATGACAAGAATAGAATGCTTGGAGGTAGATCAATAAGGAGATACTGTGGTGGACAACACTGCAGAGGATGCAGGAGGTGCAATCAGACAGTATGTGTGTGTGACAGCAGTCTCTGTTAAAAGGATTCAGAACAACACCGAGCAGCGGTGCAAATGTAAGCAGACAAGAACATACGTTTGTTGAAAAAAAAAAAAAAAACGGGAAATATCCCGCTAACATCGTGCAATCTTTGTGATTATGACGCGTGTGTTGCATTTCAGACGCTGAGCTGAAGTAAGATGGCCTCGGAGAGAACGCCGACCCCTCAGAGCAGCTCCAGACAGAGCAGCTCGCTCTCGTCGTCGCCGATGAGGCAAGTGGCAGCACGACCTGTTCTCTGCACCTCGCCTTTGCCACGTATTTACGTACGCTCTCAACAGGCTTGCTCCGTGGAACACCCAGCCACAGCAGTTTTTTCAAGCTTCTAACACTTTAAAACAACGCCAGTCTTTAATATCACAGTACTTTTTGTCAAGACTACTTGAGTTTATCTATTATTTTACAAATCAAGTCATCTGAAGTGCATGTGCTATGCCTGGCGCTCCCCCACCTTTTTTTTTTTTTACATGAGGTTCCCTAAAAATCTGCAGCAAGAGCATCACAACTGTGAAAGACTCACATCCACGCTTACAGTCTGCCATTTATTATTTATCTATCAGAAACTCTTTCCAAAGACCTTCTTTGAACAAAAAAAACAAACAAAAAAAAACACGACTTGGTCTTGCCTAACTTTGTGAAGAGATGAGTTGTCAGGGTGTCTTTACCAAAATAAAGGCGTTTTCATATCCTACTGAGATGCTGAAGTTTGACGGGAAATAACCTAAACTCCAGTTTTTGTCCTGAAACTCTTTTCGTCTGTTTTCATAAAACGTTTCTTCAACATTAAATCAAAGGTGCGCTACGCCAAATATTCTGAACGTCCAGTGCAGAGGTCCACCAGCATGTGATTCCTTTATAAGATTTGTGTCACCACTGATGAATCGATCAGACATTCCCATAGACGCGTGCCACAGATGCTCAGAGCCACTGTGCTGTTTCACGTGTTGTGGGCATTAATGCAGGCCCTTATTTATTTTTCTGAACTCCAGCTCATTCACGATTATGCAGGACATCTTCCTGTTGCTCTAACAGAAACAGCTGACCGCGAGTAAAGCTGTTTGAACAATAAGCGCCGAATCTGTCTGGAAAGTTGTTGCCGGCTCTTTATGTTCGGGTCCGTAGAGTATGTCAGGGTCACTCTTTTTTTATTTCTCTGGTTTTTAATCTAATCATTTCCTCTTCTTTGCGTGACATTAAATGTCAAACATTTTGAAACATCTTGAAATATCATTTTGTAGTCTGGTGTGGTAGGAAGGGATAAAATGAAGCGCTTCACACAGCAAATGGTTGACATTTTCTGCATGTTGCCAAGAAAAGCCAAGAAAGTGTTATTGCTCTTTTCTCTAATTGTTTACCTCGCAGACTGTAAAGAATAAGAGGCTGATGTAGACGACATTGTGCTCTGCTCTGTGAGACAACAATGTAATTCTTTACTGTTTGGTCATCACAATGTGTCATAGTTGGACACGAGGGCACGATAATCGTGACTGGACACACACACACGCACGTGCATACACACACAAACACGCACACACACACACTTGGGCCCATTTCATTATAAAAATGTATTTAAAATGTCTGTCAGTGGACTGATTTGAAAGCACTAATCTGGCTGACACCATAACCAATTACGAGCAAAGCTGACGCTTCGGCGCCAATGCACTCAAACTTTATGTTGGCCTTCAATAAGCATGTCAGGAACAGTATGTGGACTCTGAAGAGAGCTGGATGCTTTCTCTCCTGGTACCTTCTCGTGTGTGAGCGGTCCACAGCAGCTGCGGTGTGTGAGATGCTGGCACAATGGCAGCTCTCAGCTGTTCAAGCATTTGGTCTATTTGAACAAACAGCCCATTATCATTTGTTTAAATCAGGAAGTATTTTCAGTAAGTAAACCATGAGACTTAAAGCTATATTACCAATTTGTAACTTGATGACTAAGCTTTAGTGCTGGTAATGGTTACAGGGGAATTCTGGTTTGTCCTGACCACAGTCAGATCCCCATTTGATAACATCCGCTAAACAAGTGGGCTCAGATAAAGAACCAAGCATAGAGTGTAACTCAGCACTAGGCATGGGCTCCTATGAGGTTCTAACTGTATAACTAGTAACAGTACCAGTTTCACAGGATTCAGACAACACCTGCTGCTGTAATAAACTGAAAATATTATCAGAGTTGTTACGATAGCATCTATTAAAACAAAACTATATCTATGACATTATTGTGGTTTCAAATTCATTACACAGATTTATGTAAAAACAAAGAATGCCACTCGGTTGGGTGTTTTTCAAATGCCAAATATTCTATTTTGCTGATCTGCTCTTTATTGACCAGTAGTGGGTATGTAACAAGTAGTTGTGCCATTGGCTGCTTTACAGACAGACAGGTTAGTGGCTTGCTAGCTATAGTTTTAAAACAGTTCCCTTAAAAGGTATGATTGGCTCAGTTGGTTTCCAAATAATGTCTGTCCATATTTCCTTTTAAAGCGGAAACATTTTCAGACAGCTGAATTTAGCTTTCTTGCGGGTATGGGAAAAGCTTAGTAGCATTCTTGAAGCCAACTGACAGCAGTGTTTGGAAACAGGTGGGAGAGGGGTAGTACTTCATTGCTCCATGCTCCCCATTGCCAGAGAAAACGTTCACAGGGACTTCATGCAAAGGACTTTAGATAAGAGGAAGGATACGATGGAAACTAAGTAGTTTTGGGACTAGTTTTGGTGTAACCTGATATGAGCTCATGCCTTCTTAGAATAACACATAAAATGTATGTTGCACCTCGTCACCAAAGCATTAGTTCAACGCAATCACAGAAATGAATTCAGTTTTGTTTTGATCTCACTGGCCATTGAGTTGCTGTTGCTTCTAAAAAGGTTAATCTCTGATTTCACTTCTCCAGTCTTATGATTATTTCTGTCCCAGGTCTTCCAACAGAAATCATAGCATTTTGACGTCTAATAAGAACTCAGATATCCAATGGGGAATGATTGACTCCTTGAACAAGTCAAGCTTTTGGCTTTCTTTTTCATTTCATAGTAAATAGTACCAGAAATATCCTGTAAATTGTATTCAAAAGCAGACCTGGCTGCCAATATGCCTTCAGCCTATTTATCAAACTTGGCTAGAGATAGTGTGTGACCCAAAGAGTGACCCAAATCCAGTTCATGTTGGTGAGAATAGATGTTTTTTGTTGTTGTTGTGTTTGTTGTTATTGTATTTTGTTCTGGGCCAAGAAAATAAAAATCAGTTGACCCACCTTATTGTCATTGTCAAGCAAGTAATAATAATATATATATATATATATATATATATATATATATATATATATATATATATATATATATATATATATATATATATATATATATATATATATATATATATATATATATAAAATCTGCAGTCTTAATAAAAGAAAAAAAATCATATTTATAGGCCCTCGAGTGCTTTCAACATCACAATTTTAGCCCACGTGACAAAATGTTTGGACACCACAGCACTGAGTCGAGAGGTAAATGACTTAAATTTATAAAAAAACACAACTGTCTGCTTTAAATTTGTCTTCTTAAATTAACACAAAATATAAACTGTTCATTGTCAGTTAATCAACAGGCTTCACTACAGGGCTGACTCATTTAAGAAAGTCACTCTAATGGACTAAAAGCTTTTCACGTAATATTTGCTTAGTTTCATATATACTTTGTTTTTGTTTTTTTGTACTTTTTGTGGCACTAGTAGCCTTTAATGAAAGTAATCTGACAGGAAGGGGGGCTGAGAGAGTGGGGGAAGACATGCGGCAAAGGTCTACTGGCTGGAGTCGAATCCAGGAAGGCCTCCTCTTTGTATCTGCTGTCCCTGTGCCACCGGCCCCAATAATTACTTTCTAAAACCTTATTTGACTGAAAACATCCAGCAACTTCTTGGAAGCAGCTTCTCACAGCTTTTGTTTACTGATGCTTCCTCACTTCATTGTACTTTATGTCAGCTTGTAACATATTTCAGTGTGGTTCCAATTAATCATGTGTGGATAAAAGCTACAGAAAACTCGGGTCTCACAAATGTTTGAATGGTGCAGCAGCAGACATAAATGCCAATAAAGCAACAGCTGGTATCTGAGGTGAGTTTGGTGAGGGACTCCCAGTAGCCATACCTTCAAAATACTGTAATCAGGGCAATAAGCAAATACCTGGGATTGAATCACAACAACTGGGTTTGGGATATAGTCAAACCAGCAATTCATCTTTGATCAAACATTTAGATACAGCAAAGCTAAATAAATAAACTCCTCGATTTTACCCCACATTCAAAGTCAGCGAGTTGCAGATTGAAAGCTGAGATTCCAAACAATCGGCCAGACAGTTGTGGCTAAGATGCAGAAAACACACCAAGAACTCGCCACATACCAAACAATCAAAATCTAAAGCAATAACAAATTGTCAATGCTGTCAAACAGTCACAGATATCCGAAGATCCAACGGGATTGTGCAATACTGAACAACACAAACTTTAGCTGGATGATAAACGAATGATAAATCAGCGAGTAGAACTTTCCTTTCCTTCAGCTAGTTCTTTTCTTAGTTGCTGAGATCCAAAGAAAGCTCTTGTTAGTACACTAAAGTCCTCTTTAGTGTACTCAGACTGTTAGAAAACTGCTGAACAAACAATAGAAACGTTTCTATTCATAAGGCACACCATTCAAAACTCTTACCACATATTGGGAAGTTACATGTGTGTAGTTGTACAATTCTGAAAACCCGGTACTGATACCTTTTGGTAAAAGTGGTCTCCTGCTGTCAAATATGACTCCTGCAGCTAACGCTGTGAGTCACCCTATTTCTTCTAATAAATTTTGTTCTATTCATTTTTAATTTGCTTGAAAATGTGCAGCCAGTCCATTTTCGGCTTCCGTTTTGCAGCTTTGACCCTCCACGCCGTTCTTGTAATAAATTTTAAGAGAAGAATCAAGTGAGCTTTAAAATTATCCTCTGGGAAGGTCCTTCATCGTCGGTCCCAATTTCTGACAAATTTAAGTGATTATACAGTAACTCACAAAAGTAAGTACAGCCCTCACATTTTTGCAAGTACCTCATTATATTTTTTCATTGGACAACAATGACATGACACTTTGAAACAATGTCAAGTGGTCAGTGTACAGCATGTAAAGTTGCTGTCCCCAGGGGTGTACTTACTTTTACTTTTGTCTAAATATATTATTTCAGGCAGCTTTGCATTTAAAAATGCATTGCAATGCGCTGGATATACTTGAATGTGACATCAGGCGAGCTGTGATGGCATACACAGACAACTAGGCACATAAACAAAGAAGTGATCCAAATGACTTCTTTTTGCTTTTATGTGCCCACTCAAACATAAATCCCATTTGTGCTACGCATGGCTTACAAACAGTCAACAAATCAAGTGCTGAAAGGCACCGAATGTCTTAATTGTGTTAAAATGAATTGAAAACACACAAGGAAAACATGCATGCTCTCGGCGTCCGTGCCTTATGCATGTCTCTGACAAACATCTCTACGGCAGAATCGGCCCAGACTGGCTTTTCTGCCTAATCTACGTTTCATCTTGCAATCCAGAGAAGTGTGGTCATTAATTACATTGCAAACAGATTTTCTATTGCTTCATCCTTTCTCCAGACAGACTTGCCAGCCTTTCTTTAAACCGTACAGAAAGTAATGTCGTCTAAGGAAGGGTGTTAAGACATGTGATCCTAAATGTGGCTCAAGTGTGCGTGTTTACATTTGTTGGGTGTATGTTTGAGAGAGTGAGTCTATGGTTAGTCTGTAGGGCTGTATTTATACGCCTTGTGCTGCATGTAACCTAACATGCCAGTGAGTAATAGAGTTAAGTTTGAGGTTAGAGGTAGACTGAGACAAAGAGACTAAAAAATGGGAGAAACGGAGTCCGTGTGTTTTGTCTTTGACACATCTGGCCTTGGCTGCATATTAAAAGATGTTAGAAACATCTGGAAGTCAGATGTCTGCCTTGGCTGCCGGGATTTAACCGTATCAGTCAGAGGCCAAAATGATCTCCTACCAATGTGCTGCTTTTCATGGGGAGCACAAGTCTGACCCCAGAAATTTAAGGCCTGCCTTGTGTTTTCAAAAGGGCTGTTTGACTGATCCTTTTCCCATTTTCTGAGTTCATCTATCACATCCAATCAGTAGGAAGTTGTATTGCTAGGTTGAGGCTCTAATTCCTCTTAAGAGAGCAAGAGAGAGTTTTGTTCGGCGTTATTTTTGTCTTTAGCTGAGCAGAACTGCGTTTGAATCCAGTTTCGTCTCATAATGTCCTTGTGTTTAATTCTTTCTGAGCTATTATTCCTACCTCCAGCTAAAGCCAAAGCCACACTCATCGGTCCACAAAATCTTTAGCCTTGTTTTGTCCCACATTTCCATTCTGTCTGCCCAAAAGGTCTGTGGTTCTGTGGTAGAGTTTAGAAAAGCGTTCCATTTGTTCCTCAGTGACCCCCAGGCATTGGACTGTGATGATAATGCACCACAGACATTCGACTCCTTCCTGCTTTCAGTATGTGTTCATTAAATTCCATATTGGCAGACTGAGACAGAAGTCTCCATACTGGATACAGTGAGATGTAAAACAGATTGTAACATGAATAAAACCTATGCTCTTATGGTTTATTTTTCAAACCTCGTTCTTAGATAGCTAAAAGACAGCAAGAAGCAAGTGATTAAACCAAGTAGTAAGAAGATTAAAATCCAAAAGATTCATAGAAAGTGAACACACAATTTGAAGGGCCTAATTCATGCAAAATCAACCTTTTTGAGTTGTTAACTATGTTATGATGCTATTCCTTCATCTGAATCATGCCCAAAATGGTATCTTGCTTGATTCGTGCATGCCTGTCCTGGAAAACAAGTGGCCATGACTGAGTCTGAGTACGATTACTTGTCCCTTCCAGGAAATACTTACCTTGACCACACCACCCCTGCCAAGTAAACATCAAGCTCAACAAGGCAGCATGCAATAATTTCTGCTCAAAGATAAGACAAGTGGCTCTTTTAGCACCTAATCTGCACGGCAACTGCTCTTTTTTGATACAATGCTGCAGCTCTACAGGGCAACCTCATGAAATGGGCGGCACCCACAAGGGGAGAGTGAAGGCAAGCGTGTCTTCCCAGTGGAAAAATGGCAGCTGAAAACAACTAATATTTCATGACAAATTAATACTCTGTAGTGCCAAAGGCAATATTTCAGCATATCCCTATAGTTGACTTTGGAAGGCTTATAAAAGGATGATGTTGTGCAATCGCATGCTTTTAAGTTATTTAATGTTTAATCAAATAACCCTCAGTCTGTTAGGTATTGTCCTGTGAATATCAGCCCAATTGGCTTTTTGTATTATTACACACATGGGGAATAAATGGGTGACAACTTCTCTTCAAGTATAATAATTTAATAACAGAAATAACACACAACACACAGTCAATTAATCTGATCATAATGCGTGTGTATATGCACCTGGCTTTATTCTGAATATAACCAGTTTGACATGTGCAGTTATCAAATTCCCCTAAAGAATCCACAGAAGAAATAGTACTTCCGAAAATTAACTTTGGAGGCAAAAAAGAGACCCTGGCGCAAAAGATAAATTAAAAACCTGGGTTTGAAAAAAAAAAAAAGGCCTTTCAGAGCCACACTACCCAGTCACAAACCAGGCCAGATCCCCTAATGTTTAAACAACACACTTATGTCTAGGAACCAGTCTTCGCTTTACAACTTCATGCAGTAAGTAAAACAAGCCTTCACTGACCCTTCACCAGGCTGATGCACAGGCTGCCAAATAATGACCAGCTGGGCATAGCTATGCATAAAAAAGCCTAACGGACTATTTACAATAATGAAAAAGACGATGCAAAGTAAGCCTAGCTCTACAACAAAATATTGATGGGGAGACGAGGATGAAAAAAAATGATCAGATAAGAAAACTTGAGACTGGTGTATACACATTTTAGTTTGTCAAATAAATGTCTTTGTGATATTGCTACTTTTTATTTTTATTATTACATGGAAAAGAAAGTAATTGAGTTCTCAGAATATGCTTTTCTGGTTTTGGTTTATTTATTTGTCCAGTAGCCTTCTTTAAATGTTAAAATTGTAAGTCTTCTTTAAGTAAATAGACTATGGTTAAAGTTTTCCATGACAGCACCAGGTGTCGTCTTTTTTGCAAATAAATAAATGGTCACCCTAGCCTACATTATCTGAGCTGAGTGCTGTCAATCGAACTGCACATTACAATTTTACAGTGTGCACTTTGCCTTCTTGTTTTCCCTTTATTTTCCCAGTATGAGATGCTTATTGGTTGACAGCAGGATGGCCTAATGTTAGACCACGGATCAAGTGAGAAGAAGCAGACGCAGCTCTGCCTGTATTAATTATCTTTGAGGTGTAATTTATAGCAGCTGCATCACATAAAGCCTCGGGTGCAAGAACAACTTGCTCATCTAATCCCTCAAGAGAAAATCCCATAACAGCCATGTTTTAAAGTAGCACTACTCCACTGATTGGTCTCACACCTGTCCATTTGATGTGAGTAGCACACCACCGTCTTACCTCCTGTAGTATGCTGACATGAAAAAAGTTTGGACTCATTGTGGTTTGAAGCACATTTACGTTGTCATTTATGGTTACTTTCTTCATTACGCAGTGTGGCATGACCCACAGAGCGCACGCACTTAGAGATTAAGGCTGCAAGTGTGTTTTTGTGTGGGTATTTCTCTTTTTAACCCCAAACATACTCAACTCACCCTGTGATGTGGGAGCCTGTCAAGCAAGTCTTGCTTCTGTCTTTACTTCTTCAAAGCTTGGTGAAGATTTCCTCATTCTACATGACTGACGTCTTTCTTTAATTAGGCCATGCAAGAAAATCTTTTTTAACACTAACAACGTCAGTTATTTGTTTAAAATCAAACTATAATTGAGACCATGCACAGATAACAAATGACAGCTAAAATTAATTGACAAAAACACTAGAAGTTATCAGAGTTCTTATTGCAGACTCAAAAAGCAGATTCCAGAGAGAAATGAATTGTTTAAAGAAGTTTAAGTTTCACAGCTCTTAGGAGAATAGTTCCTCAGGGTGTCTGAGAGTTTGAAGCAATGACTCCATTGGCTGTTAGTTCATACTAAGTCACACATTTGCATGGAATGTACAAGGAAGCTGTAATTGGATTACATACCTGCTGCAATGGGACTCAGTGTTGTGCTGTCATACAATATATTTTGCGCTCTGTTTTGTCTGAAATGACAAATTATTTTTATATCAGAAATGTGGGGAGGTGGAGGTAGAAAAATCCAAAAGTTAAGCTCCAAAAATGTTCCAAACTCTAAATATTGTAATACTATTATTATATTATAGTAATGGTATTTTAGCTATATTATATTTACTCTGACTTTGGATGACATGTATCATGAATTGGCACTATATAAATAAAATTGAACTGAATTGAATATTAGTTACTATATGTTTTAAGTACCTTCAGAGAGGAAACAGAAAATAATTCTAACCACTGCCACTAAATGTATAACATGTTAGTATTCCCTATAGATTTATACAAAACAGAGAGTGTATAAATTTGGCCAGCCAGATTCCAAATGTGCAATCAAAAAATCTTTACTTCCTTGTTTAAGTTGCTGTCATACCGTTTTTTTTTTATACATACAGTCAAGTTCCACAAATTAAAATATGCGTTTTGATTAAGCCCAAATGTCAGCCAAAAAGAACCTTTTCAAAAAAACAACAACCTTTTAGCTGGTATTAACCATACTTTTCATTAAGCCTGCATTTCTGTATTAAACTTTATTTTTAATTGTTCTGATGTAATATTCTAATCTACAGTGTTGTGTTTTCATTAGCTTTAGCCAGAAGAGTCATTATAATTAAAAGGAAGAAAGGCTTAAGAACATCCATCTTTGTTTTTAAGTCTAATTAAGAGTAATCTATATAATGTGTTTCACCAGGTGAATTAAGTCACTGAAACTAATTAACTTGTCAATAGTATAGTCATTTATTGAATGGCTCCGTATGTTTGGCAATTTCTTGTTTTTTTTTATATAGGCTAACGTCTAAAGAAATGAAGTAAAATTTGTGAAATGCCTACTCCTGCCAGATCTATAAAGCCTGTGTATCAGCCCTGCTGAGATCCTCAGCTCCTTTTTGTCTTTTACCATGTCTAATAATCAACCGACTATGATCTTTACACAGTATGCTAGTGCCATTAAGTGATGAAACAATTAGCTGAACTAATCACAAACTAAGGCCAGGACTCTGGTAGTGATGGAAACAGCAGTTCTTTTGAGTGTACTAAATCACTAGATTTAGTCCATTAGAATCATTTGGTTCATGTAAATACATTTTCTGTTCCTTAAAGTAAAATAGGCAATAAGAATGGCTTAGGTCACATTTACTGTCTTTTTGGAGGGCTTTAACTGCATTTTCTGTTCCTTTATATTTAAATTAGGCAATAGGCATGGCTTTAGAAATTTAACTGACTATTTTGTTCCTTTAAAGTGAAGACAGCGGATAAAGATCGAATGGATTGCTCCCTACTTTATTTTGAAGTTCTAGGAACAGGAAGTTAGTCAGCTCAGACAGGAAAAGGAAAACATACAATGCTAAATAGGACTTTTGGATCAAAAAACACTTATGAAAAATATATTATTCCAGATTACATCCAAATATATATATATATATATATATATATATATATATATATATATATATATATATATATTAGAGAAAACAATTATCTATTATCACAGTCCATTAGTGTAGTATGCAAGTGACACAGCACTACTTTCAGTACGATTGCTTACTGCTTGAATCAGGGCGTGAATCGTAAATGCTGTAACACAGGCTTAGTCACAGCGTGAATGAATCTTGGACCTGATTGATATAGTAGCCGAGTGAGTGAATCAGTGACCTGTCCAGGGTGTACCCCGCCTCTCGCCCATTGACAGCTGGAGGTAGGCAGCAGCACCCCTCACGACCCCACCAGGGATAGACGTGTTAGAAAATGGATGAATGGATGGATGGATGGATGGATGGATGGATGCTGCAGTATCACCTATCTAAAATGGCCATGCTGGAATGTTATTAGTTTAAAGCCACATATCTTTGTGCTCAATTCAAATCTAAGCCAGATAGAGAATGCAGCGATAAGGATATTACTGCAGTTTACATACACAAGCTAGTCAATTGCTTTTTATTGCATAAGATATGAATAAAACGGATCTGTATCAAATATATTTTAAATATACCTTGTAGATCATGTTCAATAATTATTGTTAATTTGAAGACAGCAGCTTTTCTTTCATATGTCCATACAGAAATTCTGTCACTGACAGAGTCATATTACCTCCAGTCCCCCTGTCTTCGCTATGTATCTCCAGTTTAAGAAACTTGACCTTATTATTATCCTGCTTTTCTATACTTCTATATAAAACAGCTAATTTTTCACATGGGCAAACAAGGCAGTTGTTTTTAAATAGCCATGAGCTCTTAATTTGTGGCTAGATAGTATCAAATGGGTTTATTTAGTTATTACCTTGCTCTTGACCTAGAAATCGTCTTTTAAAGCTTTAGAACATACAAGGAACACACACACACACACACACACACTCACACACACGAAACATACTTTTCTGTAGCTGTAAAGTAACAGGGTTTCTTATTGTTTCATACAATGAGAGTTCGCTCCTCTTCCCAGGGCTCAGTGTTCACGTTCAGGCACATGGAGTTCTGAAGGAGAGGTCCTTAAGTACATTCTGTGTGCACTCCGTGCTTGAGTACATCAAAAATTAAAAAGTGACTCATTCAAAAGTTGAGGTCATAATTAACAGCTCAGAAGGACTGAATATTATCATTGTTCCAATTCATTAAATAGATCTGTCATCTACTCTTTTTCGTTGCATGCCAACTAATAAAATGTTGTACCTTTTAAAAGTTATTTTTTTGTTGTTGTTTGTTTAAAGGGGACATATTGTCCACCTTTTTAGCCTTTAAATACATTTTGTTGTGTAGTTGGAGGCTCTAGGAGTGCAAAAAGTTGAGTGTCATCTCTCCAGGTGCCTTTATATTCTGTTTGGGTCATATTTTTCAAGCCGTTAAGTTTTCTCTATTCCCTATTGTGTTTTTTTGAGCAATAACTTCACAGCATTTGCTGTGGAGCTGCTAAACAAGGTCAATGCTCTTCCGTCTTCTGGCAACTCGCTAATCTGCCATTTTTGTTTTTCTTAGAGATCTTGTGGCACAAGCTCAAGGATGCCAAAGTTACAAGTGTCGAAATGTTCGGTGGTTGGGTGTATTAACCCATACAAGTCATTGCACTGTAACCTAGTATACTACAAAAATGCAGAACAGGGAGAGTAGAATGATTTACGACTTGGAGGGGGGCGCAGTGTGAAGAGCCTCCTTTAGATTTAAAGAGACAGCACCAAAACAAGTTGCTCTCAAACGAACCCTAGAACAGGGCTGAAAGCATGATATGTCCCCTTTAACGTGTATTTTTGAGAATCTATATTGATTTTGAGTAAATTCATTAAAATTGATTGACAAATTTACATAAAGCTTCAAAAGCTGTTTTTTTTTTTAAGGGGCAGGCTCCTCAACAAATAGTTTCACATGTCAGTACAGGACTGGTTTCACTCTGAATAGTGACACTCTAGTAGTACCTTCAGTCAGCGTCATAACAAAGACATTTCCTTTTGTTGTACGGTCAATATGCACATTTCAAACCAAAACAATCTATCGGACGTCATAACCTCATCTTCTTAACATTACAATGTTCCAACATCCCCATGGTGATTTTGTTTGGATTGGTAAACAAAGGTAGTACGTTCAGGTACGTGGAAAATGTACCACATTTTGGTAACCCCATCTGACCAGAAACGGAGAGTGTTTACTCTTATTTCAAGCTAAACAATAAGAAAAAAGGCACGTGTTGATTTTTAGAAAGCATCTGTAAATAACTGGTTTAAAGCTGTGTGTACAAAAGTGATGCCTACCTCCACTCCTCCTATCTCATAATTACGACATGAAAATATCAACAAGAACAAACGATAATTAAAAAATATATTCAAACAAGGCAACATAAGCCGGCTTCAACCCCTTCCTTCACTTCTGTCGCTGACTCTGCTAGCAGCTACCTGCGGGAGTGAGCGTGATGCTTCGTGTCCACAGGATCCTGCTCTATGAGATAATAGAGCCGTTGTCGCCTGACCCTCTCTTGGCCTTGCATGTAAATATTTGTCATTCCCTCTAAGCTGTTGTGCACCGCTTCCCCTCCTTTGGAAAACAAACCTATTATTATCATCATCTTTTCCCCCGCCTGTGGTGAGTGTAATGTTTTGTGGCTTGTTGGGGAGTGTAAATCAGGACGGGTTCATCCTCATGTGAGACAGTTATATAACTGAGAGACATGGAACGAAGCGGTAACATTTGGTTTTGTATGAACAATGAGATTCTTTACGCTGTTGCCCACATCCACCTTCTTGAGACTACCGCTGTCGCTTCATGCATGCTCAGTATGAGGGATTGCTGCAAAGCCATCAACAATGCAGATGACTGTCCCTGTAGCTCTACACTCTTTTAGGAGGAGTGAATGCTGCTTGAAGACTTGATGCATTCTGCTGGGTTTCCTTAGAGAGGAAACTTTTTGACCTCTCTGTCTGGATGATGTGATTAAATTAACTTTGTTACCCCAACGCTGTGACCTAAACCCTGCTGAAAATGTGTTAAAGGGGACCCATTATGCTTCCTTTTAAGCTAGTTAGGATAGGTTTATGTGCAGTACAAAACATGTTCATTCCATTTTTTTTATATAAATTAATTCTCAGACAATGAGATTTCACCTCTTCAGTTCTGCCTATTTTGAGCTACTTTCAAAATGAGCTGTTTTAGGGTTCTCGCACTTTTATGCTAGTAAGCTGTAGCTGACCGTGCCCCCAAACTCAGTATTCGCAAAGTCAGTTCTTTGGCCATGTGGCAGGGACATTGCCATCAAAAACACAATGGATCCACGCACGTCTTTTCTCCATGACTGAGAGACGGACACATTCTGTTCATTACAGCCAACAACAAAACATTAGTTTCTTTCCCAGCAGCCATTGTACAGCAAATACAGCAGTAAAACTAGCTGACCAAATGTGTTCCTCCTCTAATCAGGAAGTGGGTGGTGCTCCACTTGGATTGCTAGGTTGAGGGGCCGTGCCCTCCGATTGTGAGGTAATAATCGGGAGGTTTTTGAAACAACCACACACCAATGAAACATTCACTTATTGCCAAAAAAAAAAACTTATGGATGTGTGTTTTTTTTAGCACTTGGACTGTTTCTAGAAGCGGTAGAGACCCAAATGTTAGAGCAAAAACATGCAAAACATACATTCTTCATAACAGGTTGCCTTTAACTTTGTTTCAAAGCGGGGTCAGTGCCAGGAAACCAACCAATTAAAATGAGTTCCACCTAATGTGATACAAGAGTGGTCAAATATCTTCTTAAAATTTAACCAGTAGCTTATTGGTGGCAACAAGAACCTGTTGGTTTAGATGCAACTTAATAAGGAATGTTTAACCAAATATTCTTTTGAGTTAATGTTTACATTTGATCTTGTTTGTCATACTAACAAATCATTTTTAGTGTATTTCAGAAAATTCTCAATAAATTCCATACTTAGGCACTTACGTACTGTAGTTGTTGTTTTTGACATTTCCGGCGGTATAATCATTTCAACCTGAGCAAAAGGAACCAAGTTCAAATGCATCATTAAGCCTCTTACTCACCTTACTCACACATATGCTGTTATCTATCAATCTATTTATTTTCTGGACCATCTTAGTTCTGATCCAGGTCCCAAGTGGGAGGTAAGCAAGGTAGAGGCCGTAGAGCCTGTTCCAGGAAACAAAGGGCTATACTAAGTAGGTACATGTTGTAGAGGCCACTAGTCTATCACTGGAAAACACTTTCAACTAGACCAAAATGACCTTTAGAGGTATTTTTTTAACCAAAGAATCATGTATTTTGGACTGAGGGGAAAACTGGAGTATCTGGAGCAAATCAAGGTATATCAACGCAGAGCACCCTGGTATATGATTGAAACCGGTACCCTCGATGCTGAGAGGTGATAGTTTTAACTGCCACACCATGATCCATATCCCAGACAGAAATGCTTAAATGCATAAAATAAATGACTGCTAACCAAGCAGGTTCAGTATATGTGAGCTATGTAAATGTATATTTTTCTGCAAAAAAGGCAAGGAAACATGTCAGAATAGATCAACAGATCACTGTTGATTGGAAGAAAACGGGTTAAAAGCACATCAACAAGAACTCCCACAGGAAGGGTTTTAGGAAATCTTAGAAAATACTTTAGTGTCCGTAATGTGTAACATGATTTAATTGAATACTTTTGAGAAGCTCCAAAAATAACCTTACAGGACCGCACACCCTCCAGCCTAACTGAGTCTGATCACTCGTGCCAAGAAGAAGGGAGACGCTTAAAGAGGAAACGGTGCCAAGCTTTCCCTAAGGGACCTGAGGCTATAGCTGCCAAAAGTTCCTAAACCAAGTACTTAGTGAAGACACTTAAATAAAGTATGTTTGTATGAAATGTCACTTCTTGTTAAGATGAGTCTGAAATGCAATAAACATTAGAAAACTTGTAATGTCTCGCCATCCCCTTCTGTGTTACAATCGCGGATGATCAAACCCTTGTAGGTAATTTAAATCCCTAAGCATGAGTCACTGTGTTATTCACGACTGTGTAATCGGCCCCTTGCAAACCTTGTCAAGTAGTATGGTTTACACACTTTTAGGCATGTGAAAAATCAAAAAGGATCATAAAGAAAACTGGGGCTCAGTTTTACTTTACAACCGAGGATCATTTAGGGAGAAAGGACTTTGTTTAGTCAGCAACAAAAGACTGAACCTCATTTATTCTCGGGGGCTTCAACTGTCACTGTGAGGTCATTTACCCCACTTAGTAGAACAAGCTCCTTATAAATGACCCTTACTCCCTGTAACGCTGTGTCGTTATTGATTCAACTCTACATTCACAGCTTATTGGATCTTTTTCTCCTTTTAAGCATTACAGAGATTAATCGAGAACGTTGTGCAACAATGAACTTTCTGTTTTCTGAAACCCAACGGTTTGTCCACTTTTACAGAGCTGCTCTACTACTCTCTACAGAAATAAAATACACTGGCGCAATAAAAAAAAAAAAATCAATAACATTTTAATTGACTTCTTTTAGGTACTCCCAGCTTGATGGATGTTAAGATAATATTTCGTTTATGATCAAGTAAAATTGTCTTGAGTCCATATTATGGCCACAGGCTTAATCACACTGAACCAACTTAGTTTTCAAAATAACATTTCTTTGCAAATCGCAACATCACTTAGAGACTTAGACAAATTTTATTCATTTTGTGTATATGCAAAGTGCATACGAAACAAAATTTGGTTGTTCAGTGTTTTTCACTTCAACAACATACAGTATAAGATAAATACAACTGATCAGGGTTTTCTTTCCAAAAGGTTTGATCACCATCTGGTTAAAATAAACAAATAAACCGTTGTGCCTTCTCATTATGTGCAGTTGGGTTACTACAAATCGGTGCTCACATATAATTATGTTTATTACAAAATTGTGTGGTAAAGTTATATAATATAAAAATGACATTTGAAGTCTTGAAAGATTCCCATTACTTCAATAAGGATTCAAGCTTTAGCTGGGTCAGATGTTGGCGTACCTCTGTTGCTGACAATCTTCAGTTCCTCTCTAGTACAACGGTGACGGTCCAGACTTTGTGGGTACCAAATGGTGCTGTCTACTGCCTACTTTGTATTGACTATGTCTCAGATTCTACATGTAGAGGGAACAACAGCTGACTTTCTATAATCTGTTCAAAGCCCGTTGCGAGGAAATGACACTGCATGGCTCCAGTAATAGTTTTTGGTTTGATCAGGGGTTATTATCTGTCATACCATACAGCGGTAGAAAGGATGCATGAAACAGGGACCATGATTAAATTTAATGGAAATATTTTGTACAAAAACTTTTCCAGAAATAATACACAATTCAATTCAATTAGTGGTGAGATTCAAGCATTTTGACCATAAATTATTAAAATACTTAAGTACAATGAAAAAGAAACATGATTTAAGTACTTGGGAAGGAAATGGTTTGAAAAATCTGAGCTATACTTTCTAGTTAGTTATCAAACACATGTTCCCGAACACAAGTATACTTATATTTCTGTATTAAAAATCATCTTTAATTTCGTTTATACCCTCTAACCTGTTGTATCATTTTGTTTGACTATAACCAGACAACTGCAGGTTTTTGGCCTCGGAAGGTTTATTGTCCCTCTGCTTAAATGTCTGCCACACTCATTATTTCTGCAAAATGTCCTACTTATCACACGGTTACCCCTAAAAGAAGTGTGAGAGAGGATTCTGTGTCATTCAAGAAGTGGCTTTCTGATAATTTATTCTCTTACCACCAAGCTTTGGTGTTTGATGACACATTTCCATAAACAAGTCCATGTTTAGTAGAGCGTTATCCAAACGGCCCAGTAGGAGCCCAGTGAGCAAAGGTGGCAAATATCCATTTTCATTAGAGACTCTCCTCTGTTGACTCAAAGCAGGGGTGTCTGCCGTGGCCATCGATCCACTCTCTTCCAGGAAGCCTTGGATTCGGTATTGCCCTCTAAAGCCTCCATTCATTAGGGTCAGTGCTGGGAGAGATTGAAGTGGGTGGAGTGTTTACCTGGTGTAGCCCGCTGATAGAACCGTCGTGTCACCGAGGGGTTAAACTAACAAAAACAAAAAAACTAGCAAGTATTGATGGAATTGACCTGTAATACACATTAATGGCTACTGCAGTTTTCATGGGCCATTTAAGATTCTGCTTTTGATGGAGTTAGAGGGATCAAGCTGCTTATAGGCCACCGACTGATCCGATTTCAGAGAAAACTTACTATAGTCTGTGTGCCTTCACCTGCCAAGCATGATTAAGTTTTCCTTTGCATCAAATGTTTAGGCCAGGGGTGAAGATCATCTTCCATTTATTAAATTTGCTTCCAAGTTACGCAAAAGAAATATTGCTTTTGTGACTATTATTGGAACAGCTCATGACTGTGAGCTGTTCCAATTTTGGGCAGCAAAATAATTTCACAAGAGCTTTTAACTTAAACTTCATGTCTCAATAATATGCATTTAAACACCTGAACAGAAATAATACATTAAGTGAACTTTAGGTGCAACAAGGCACTTTAAGCTTAATTAAAACCTAAAACAGTACTCTCAACCTTTATTGAGTTACCTAAAAAAAATAGCCCTTGCTGAAATTGGTTGTTTTACAAAATAAACATTCTTTAACCGAATTTCATCAATTGAAATAGTTTTTAAGGAAAAATCTTAAGACTCTATTTATCAGTTATCAGTATTTTTGTTACAAAAAATGCATGTGTTGTGTAGAAGTAAAAAAAATAAAAGTGGGAACAATTGATCTAATCCTCACCAACTTCTGAAATAAGTGAAATATGATTTCAAGTGTATAAAAACACACAAAACACAGTAATTGATTATTGAACAACAATAAAGACAAAATCAGTGAAAACGCAAGTAAACCTCTGCTGCACTCATATTTAAAATACTGCTTGTTGCTGCTGAATTTCATTGAAATGATTAATCCTGTCTTGTATTTAGACTCAAGAATCAAGAATCTTTATTTTCATTATGTAACTATTATAGAATTTTAGTAAGACACGGGTTCAGAATTTACATATAACACCCAGAACCAAATCTAAGACATTCATGGAAAAACAAAAAATGAGCATTTATACAGAAGACCCTCATAAATGCAAAAACACACTATGAGAAAAATAAAGACATTTAAAGTTAAGCTGTACAGCAGAAGAGAGACTTATCAAAAGAAGAAACATACTGTGAAAATATTACTAGATAATAAGGCACATTCAGATAAAAATTAAATGTTCAGGTTAAATTCACCAAACAAAAAAAAGTGTGCATATAGTTATTTTCATTTGATAATACTGAAATGTTCAAGTCAACAAAGACAAATAGCAGTCAATTTACAGAAGGATATAAAAAAAAACAGTGCAATTGCATGACAGACAAAAATGTCCTGAGAAGTTAAAAAGTGTGTAAATAGTCATTACCAAAAAGTTAAAAAGGAAGGTTAAAGCATTCAATTTACAGAGTGACGTAGAAAAAAAAATGCAATTATATGGCAGACAAAAACTCCACGACAAGCTAAAAGTGTGCAAATAGACATTAGCATATGAGAGACATTGTAATAAGTCTTTATAGGATCATAAACTGGGGAACCAGTAGCATGCTTTTAAACATGTAACATTGTTGCTCAATTGGTCGATAGCCTTCACAGCTTTGTGAGAGAAGATGTTTTTAAGTTTTAGATTTAATCTTCCTGAATTGGTTTCCTGATAGAAGTTGGATAAACAGCGCATTGCCAGTTTGGGTGGGATCTGTGGCTATACAGACTAGTGCCGTATAAACTATTTCTAGAGCTTGTAGACAGTATCCCATAATGCCCTGTCCTGACCTTACCACCCATGCTGAATCCTCCCTCTCCTGTGCCGTGCAGTTCCCATACCTTTACTGTTACACTGAGATGTAGGATGCTTTCAGTTGTAGCCTTATAAAGGTTTATGAGCAGCTGAGTAGAAGGTCCAGCCAGTTTCAGTTTTCTGAGAAACAAGAGCCATTGTTGGGCCTTCTTCACCAGGTGGGAGGTGTTCACAGTCCATGATAGATCTGTAGAAATGTGAATGCCCAGGAACTTTATGTCGTCCACACACTCCACCTTCAAGTATTGTTGCTTATTAACCTGACAAGAGAAGATAGCTCACAAATGAACAAACATGAAGGCAGTTATGTTCTTGAAAGTGGAAACTTTAGCAAATCCACTCCAATGCTCTGAGCAGCTGCAAAAAGCAAAACAGCAACAAAGCAAAAAATAAAAACACCTAGCTCCATCTACATGTTAGACTTTACATGCATCAGTTGTCATTTTAATGTCCATGACAGTATAACTGGAAAATTAGTTAATACATGTGGCTTCTTTAAAACATTTGTAGCAGGAACGTCTAAAACAACAAATTATGAGTGCAAAGTTGCATTTGAATCAACTACAAGACTTCAACAACACTGACATGCCCGTAGCCAATCACAGCTGTTTGGCAGTAATTCACAGCACTCTGTTTGGATAAAGCCAAATACCTCAATCCAGCTGTCATGAGCAGATGTGGAACAGTAATCATTTGGGTTTTTTTTTTTTTGCAGCCACATAACTCTGGACACCTTGTAGGCCCTTCATCAGTTATTGAATCAGGGGGTCTACTTGGTTTCTTTGGGTTCCTCTTGGTTGGGGGAGACAGTGGTACAGGATTCAGGGAGTTTGTCCGGTAACTAGCAGGTTCCTGGTTTGATCCCCCGCTCTGACCGAGTCGTTGTGTCCTTGGGCAAGACTTTACCCGTATTGCTTGCAGACGGTGGTCAGAGGGTCCTGGTGGCGCTGATGTATGGCAGCCTCGCTTCTGTCAGTCATAAAACCTCAGAGAGGAGGTGGGGCTTATCCCTGTCAGGGTGTGAATGTGTGTGTGTGTGAATGACTGAATGTAGTGTAAAGCGCTTTGGGGTCATCAGACTTGATAAAACGTTATACAAGTACAGGCCGTTTACCATTTGGTTTAATAAATTTGTTGTCAGCTTTTTCACTGTTTAGGTCAAATCTAAATATTTTTGAACCTGCTAAACAGCAGATAATTTAATTCCTGATGCATGAAACTCTAGAATCCATAGTTGTACTATAGAAATAAAATGTTACCTTTACTTACTTTCTTATTCCCATAATCTAAATACAACGATACACTCATGCCCGCGGTGAATTCTGTGCAGTAATCTTAAACCTTCGTTTACAGTGCTGTGCGATCAGATATTCCCTCAGAAATTGTAACATGCAGCAGACCACAAACGTCTCAGCAGGGGGTGATAGCACTTACAGCTTTTGGAAAGAAGCTGTTTTTGAGCATATTAGTTTCTGGTTTACTGTTTCTGAACTGTTTACCTGATGGAAGTGGGTCAAACAGCGCATCGCATGGGTGGATGGGATCAGTGGCAATGCATCTGGCCCTTCTCTGGACTCGTAGGCATAAACCATGTCCAGATCTGGTAGACGGCATCCCACAATCACCCGTGCTGTCCTCATAAAATCAAAAACAAAATCCTTCATTTTGATATTTGGTTCATACTAAAAGGACCTTTCACTATGCGTTTATCATTCTTCCACTCCATAGTTGAGTTAAAAGTCAACAATGCGTGACTCTAATCCCACCTTTGGCCCCTCTTTCTTCGTTTTGCTCCTCAGCACCCGCATGCAGACTCTGCAGGTGGACTCAGTCCAACGGTGGATGGAGGATCTGCGCCACATGACGGAGGTGGAGTGCATGTGTGTCCTTCAGGCCAAACCCATTGGAGTGGACGAAGATTCCCACCAGGGAGAGCTCATAGTGACCTCTGGGATCACCGGCGGGGACCATGTAGCCAGAAACAACCTGCAGACGCTCCTTCGCCGTGCACTAGTGGTCAGCACAGAGCTGGGGAAGATGTTCCAGCGGCTGGAGAAAGGCCGCTGGCAGAGGGTCCACAGCACGGCCGTGCGTGCAAACTGCCATGTGCGTTCGCTGGTGCATGAGTACAGTGCAGCCCGGAGCACGCCTCCTGAGATGCAGAAGGTGACGATTGGCTGAGATTTTCTCTGTGGTTTTCACAAATGATGTGTTAGGTTCAATGCAAAATAAGTACTAGCCTATAAAGACATTCCCAAAAAAACAATATCCATGTTTTTCTTATACAGTTCCTTAGAAAAGAATTTCTACTCTTTTAACTTGTATTTATTTTGTCACTTCACCACCAAACATTAATCTACTTTATTAGGATTTTATGTGACAGGCCAACACAAAATAGTGCAAGTGGACAGCAAATGTTTTTCCTAATAGAGATTTTAAAAGTGGGGCCTGCATTTGTATTCAGCCCAACTAAGTCAATACTTGAATAGACACTGTTTTATAGCCTAACCCTGCCTGATGTGCTGTAGGTTAACTAATATTCTCGAATGAACCTCTAAAGCCTTCATCAGTTTATTGAGAATAAATTACACAGGGGGGACTCTATCTTTGAACTAAATAACTTCTGAAAGTTATTTGTTGCAGAGGATTTGGTTCAGGGTTAGCGTGGTAGAAAACAAACAAAAAAAACAAAACAATTGAAAGCCCTTCTTTTAAGATTTTGTTTTTGACACAAAATGTAATTCTTCTTAAATGTGTCTGACATTTTGTTGCTATTGTTTCAGTCAGTAAGATAAAGTCTAAAAAAAGCAGCTATTTAGTTTCTTAGTTTTGTATTTGTTTGCTCATTGTTAATGCAAATGTTTTCTTTTGTTGTTTCTCTTTTTTTGCAGTATGAGAAATCACTGCTGGAAAAGTGCATGGAGCTGACTAACATCACAGAGAGGTAACAGACATGGGTAAAAACAGAGAGATCCGCATACTATAAATAAAGCAAAAGTAATCTTAAACGGACAGCAACACCTGACAAATGCAAATCTAAGGTGCATTTACTGACTGAAGAACTGCAAAGAACCAGAGCCTGTCATTTACCAAGATAAGCCAGGCTTGTTCAGTCTTTTGAGATTGAACTGTCATACACTTCAAAATATTGCCACTTTTGAATAATTCTCACTATGAAACCCCCAGTAGAAATACAGTTACACTTACAATTAGGTATAGCAGGTTTACTGGTAAAATAAAAAAAAAAAACTAGCAGCTGTTTGTAATGAGAAACAAGGAACGTTTTAAATTGCTCAACATGGTTAATATTACAATTGGTTCATTCAGTTTCGGTAAAAAATACCGCTGTTAATGACTGCAGCAGTCTCTCACCATTACTGTCATAACCTGCTGTAAACTTGATCCCTGGTCTGACACCAGCTTCTGACAGCATTCCTGGGGAACCTTAGCCCATCCATCACAAGCAAAGGTCTCCAGTTCTTCAATAGTGCTACAACCGCCTTTTTAAAAATCCCATCAAAGAGTTTCATCAGGCAGCTATGAGGGCCACTCGTTAATCATTCAGGACTTCCTGTGAAATTCAGCTTTGGTGGACTTTGAGGTAAGTTTTGGGTCATTGTGGTGTCCAAGTCCAGTGATGCCCAAGCTTTAGCTTCCTCACAGAATACAGGACATTATCTTCCAGGATTTGACCTCTTATTAAACCAAATTCTCCCTGCACACACTGCAGGTTTCAAAGTGCCAGAGGAAGTGAAGTAGCTCCAGAGCAACGCAGAGCTACCTCCATGCCTCACTGTAGACCCGGTGTTATTTGTAGCCCAGGCTATAACTGGCAGTTTGGATTCATCATTGTACAAAACAGAATCCGACGTTTTAAATTGCTTATTCAAAACGTCTTGATCAAACTAGAGTCAATTTTTGGCCTTTAATGAAAGTAGACTGACAAGAAGGGGGCTGAGAGATAGCGAAGATATGCAAAAAAGGTTCATGGGCCAGAAACGAACCCGGGACGGCCGCATTGAGGACTTAAGCCTCCACATACAGGTTGTTCAAGCTACCCGAGCTCCACTGGTGCACCCACTCTTCTTGTGCTTTTAGCTAAGTAGTGGCACACGTCTTGGTGTAATTTCAGGCATAAAGCCTTTAATGTTTATCAACCTTACTGTGGAAACTGAAACCTCAGAGGCTGCTGCAACCAAATTTTGTTGCCGGTCTTTTGCAGTCAGCTGAGAGTTTTGGCGACCTCCCTCCTCACAGGGCTGGTTGTGGCTTTGATAGCTTCATCTTTCTGCTACATCCAGGCAATGTTTTCACTGTTCCTTTACCTTTAAAGTTACAAACTATGCTTCCAGCTGTATCTCTATGGACATTTCTTTTGATTTAACCATAAATCTAACATTTAATGGAACGTTCAACAATCCACTCCTGCAAACTAAGAAATCCCTGAAAGCACACCTGTATTGTAAATTGGTGCTCTCACGGCTGATGTCAGATCTCCTTAAGATTGTGTATACTCACACCCTAACATGGAGCAGAAAACTATAAAAATGTCTCATTAGAGATGTTCAGGATTGCTTAAACATTAGACTGGAGGTACAAAATTTGTATTAAATTCCTATGATCTACTTTGGTTTAAATATATCTGCATCTTAAAATAAGATGTTTCAATGTTATTTGGAATCAAAGAGTACCTACTTTGTTCATGAGTGTTCATGAAGATGCTTTGACCCCTTACCTGCAGGTGCCTTCACACAGATGATGAGTTCTTCCTTAAATCCATGAGGGAAGCTATCCATGAGATCCTCACAGATGTCAGCGATTCCTTCAGCAACATGATTGACATGGCGTTAGCCAATGAGATCCGGGTAGGCCATTATATTTACCTACGTTCCAAAACTTTATCCATGCTTTCTCAGCATTATTTTGATGCTAATAAAGTAACCTTAAGCCGCAGGGGAGAGAGAAAGCGGCATTAGCTTCACTTACTTTCAGCTAGTTATATTATACTGCTCAGTGTAAGAGGGTTCATGCTGTTTTTCACAGGGGTTTGTAGATTTTTGCTTGTGTTGATATGTACAGAGGTGCAGACATTTCAGGCTTTTCAAGCCAAAAGCAGAGTGAAATCAAATATAGTATGCTGTAAAACCTTTGCCACCAGGGATCATTTTCATTTTTACTTTTAATCTACAAACATTGACACATGGTTGATTCACTTTTAAGTAATAGACCAACACAAATTGTAATGTTTCTGGTTTTGAACCCAGTAATTCAAGACACTTCGAGTGACGTTTTAAGATTTTTAAAACCGGGCATAGCACAGAATCCAAAGAAAGATCACAGGAGTGGTCTCCTGAATATTCTGCTGGCAGAGGCTGGTTCCCTTGTACAGCCAGATGCAGGGGCGGAAATCTATAAACAGTCCAGGATGATACACTGATAGTCAGAGGTACTGGTAGGAAAATCCAGGCACTTAGCACTCTGGAAAACTGTATCTCCAGAGATCTGTATCTCCAGAGTCAATCCAACAGGCTGAGATACAGAAGGGTTAGGCACAGAGTTCGATGTCCAGAGAACCAACAGGAGAGTCTGACAAGGGCGAGGCAAACAGGCAGGAATCCTAAGAACAAGCTGAGTCACCCACAGGAAGCCAGCCAAGGAACACTGGAAGGTCTACCCACACAAGGGTTTTTAGAATCTGGAACTCATAAAGAGAGGTTTAAATAGAGGAACACAGGTGTGGCAGCACCAGTAATCAGAGCAGACACAGGTGCAGGACATCAGTGGGTAATTACCAGAGCAGCACAGGGAGCAGAGGGTGACGTCAGCAGACAGCAGCAGAGACGAAGAGTCACAGCAGAAGCCGTGAACGTTACACAAAGTGGAATCACATTTTTTTTAAAGTTTCCTGCATAATCTAATCAAAAAGAAGTGTGCTAGAGCCTCTCGGTAGCTCTGGATTAGCGGCAGAGGTCCGCTGCTCACGTGGGAGAATATATTGACAGGATTGTTTTTACTCATTAATTCCACAAAAGCTGGCCTTTACAGAAGAGTGGCAAGCCATAAGAGGTCCAGTTTGCAGCTGCGTCACAAAAGGACACAGCCAATCAAATGGGACCGAAAATAACAGGCTTTTTCACGTACATACAAAACATGTGTGGTAGAAAACAAACACCTTGCAATGCCCTGAACTCACCATCTCAACAGTGCAAAGAAGCTGTTGATGGAAAGAGGGGTGGAGCTAAGTGCAGAGCCATTCAGGAAGAAGATAGGTTAGACAAAGCAAAAGGCTGAAGACGGAGCTTCACCTTCCACAAGGTCAACAACCCCAGACTTACAACCAGAACTACACTGCAATGTTTTTGATCAAGGATTAGTGAGTTAGAATGGTCCCATCAAAGTCCACATGTAAACCCATTTTACTTTCTGACAGGACTTGAAAACTTGTGTTATCAGATGCTCTCAATCCAATCTGCTATCTGCAAAAAAAGAATGGTTAAAAATTTAACCGTGCTGATGTGAAAGGCTGGCAGAGACATGCAGCTGTAGTTACAGCGACAGAGTATTGATTAGGGGGATGAGATACAAATGTATGCCACACTTTGTCTGAACACCATCTATAATATAAAACAGCTAAACAAGCTTCTCTTTCTAAGCGTAATACAGTTCCGATGAAAGCTGCAATGCTAGAAGTAGCTAGCAAATACGACATAAACAAACCGTGCCTTTATCTGAAATCACCTCCTTGTAGTCAAGAATTGAGTCGAATGGGGTTGTTTTCTTTTTTGTCATCAATAACAAATTAATTTAGGTGTCTTTTTTCCCCCCTGTAGGTGCTGATCAAACAGATTGAGTCGTCAGACTGCGTTCAGACTATTGGCAGTGCCATTAGCAACCTGCTGTCACTCACCCAGGACGGACCCCAGCTCTGCAGCATCATTGCCAAGGTAGTCTGGATATACCAGAGGAGCTGATTGGCTGAGCTGATTTAGGGGTTTTATTTATATGTTTTACAACTAGGATCGTGCTCTTCTGTGGAGACGCACCTTTAGCAAGTAGCCAGTACTCTGACCAGCAGAGCTGCACGTTTCCACGATGCCGCCTCGCCATTTCAGTGCGAGATAAGACGAGCCAGACCAGACAGCAAGTCTCAACTGGCCATTAGTTAGACTGCCGCTGCTACGACTCTCTAGATAAGACTCATCCTGATGCTCCTCCACCACACACACACACACACACACACACACACACACACACACACACACACACACACACACACACACACACACGCTTCCTTTACAGCCAGGATGCGAGATCAATACTGTCAGCTCCCATTAGCGGTGGACATTGATCACAAAGGCAAGTTGCACACATGCCTTTACCTGCCCATCCGCTCATACCTAACTCCCCGTGTAGCGCCGCTGACCGAACCATCAGGGGGGAAACCTGCCCACCACTGGCTCCTAATGAATACCCAATACAAAACACGTCCACCTGTCATCTGAGCTAATTAGCCTCCTCCTGTCTGTCACACTCCCTCACAGATATCCCTCTCAGCGGTACGGACCAAATGGCTCGTATCAAATCCACGTTCAAAATGTTCTGCTTATGTTGCTTACCTGCTTGTTGGCTGGGAGGGGCTGTAGTGTTTCTACCATCTCTATCTACCAGATGTGGGGTGGGTGGGGGGTTAAAAGACGAAATTTGACAAAAGTTGCCTTTGCGACGAATGCTGTTGGTTTAGAAGGAAGATTTAACAGACTTGTGTGAGGGATAAAATCATCATCCTTTAATTTTCATTTTATTTGAATACCTGCTTCTCTTGATCAACCCTGTGTAAATATTACGTGATCAAGAAGTGTACTGAAAACAAATAATCAAAGAAAGTAACTCGTTGACACCATCCATAGCAAAGTTATCTATAAAAATGTCAAAATGAACATACACGAAGTATTAAAAGACACAAAGTCAAGGCTTTATGCGTTGTTGACTAGACTCTCCTGACGGCTGGCCCGCCATGAGGCCGTTGCATGTTGCCTCATTTCAAAGAAAATTATCTAAACTCTACTGACAAGATTTCCGTTTGTAAATCTCCTTTTGAATCACCTCCTTTCGTGTTAGCGAGCACAGCGAAGCAGAGAGAATGATTCATAAAACTACGAGATGGAAACAAATTACACGCCGTGTTGGGCCCGTAGCTGGAGAAACACGGATGGAGAAGCATGGAGTGTGAGCGTCGCGCTCCTCGGAGGGCTCCGTTTAGGGAATGGAGGTGAAATCGGTGGAAGGGATTGTTTGACAAACAGGGAAGCAGCGAATGAGAAGCCCAACAATCTGTGAAAACTAGGAGATGCTCTGCAAGGGGGAGAGGAAAAAAAAACAAAAACACAATACTTCAACTATAATTAGTCATCATCTGGCTTTATAGTAGCAGAAATGAGCTTTTATATGATATATGGGGCCACACTGCAGATTTGCTGCTGGAGCTCTCAATACTTCCGACGCATTGCCATAGATTGTTTTACCTTAATGAGAAAAGGACAGTGAAGGGGAGGAAGGATAAAAAAAAAAATAAGAGTCAGGGCTAAACTGACAAGAGCCCAAACCATAAACTGTAAGCCAAATAGGATTTACAGCTCCGGTCAGAAGTGTTCACACACTCATCATCGGCAGGAATATCCTTATAATTTCAGACTTCATGATAATGCCAGTGCTCTTAAAAACGTGAGCAAAGGTCAGAATGATTTTAATAGCATTTATTTTCATGGGCACAGATACGCTGGGAATAATGCTTTTAAAAGCTGGAAAACGCTTAAAGAAAGATGCTTTATAGTGCTTGGGAAAAAAAAAAAACAAGAAACTGAAAAATGCTTATGGAAATGTTGCTCTATCTCTGAGCCACCATGTTTCACAGTGTACAATGACTGGATTTCAGTGATTCGGGGGTCATGGGGTAAACAGTATGGGTCTGAAACAAGCAGCCTGGCGTTCATTACTCCTCCACATGCTGGACCATTTTCTCTTGTACCGTTTGATTTATTATTTGGCTAATTGCAAATTGAGCTTTTTAGTAATAGTTTAGCTTCACATGGGCGTCTACTAATTGTCAATGTACTCAAAGGTAACTGTAGATCTTCCAGTGAAGACCTTGATCATTGGCTGAGCGTTTACCACTGTGGCTTCTCTTTCATCGATTGGAGTGGTAGCTTTCCATTTTCACCCATGTCTTTTTGGTTTTTGTTACCAATATTAAAGCTTCTGAGATTATCGCAGCAGAGCTGTCTACCATTTTATTTAGATTTTGCTTTTTTTCCTCATTGTAGTCCCTATAATCAGGATGTAAAAATTCTGCTACCTTCATTCTTCAAACAGAGAGACCTGTGTGGACAGCTAGATTTTCACAGAATGAATAACCTTGCTGATTGAACCCCACTGTACTGTCCTTTTATTTTGAACATCAAGTGTATTCAGAGAATTCAATGTGACTGCTGTTCCTGATAGAATTGGTAGAGCTTCTTTCATTTGGTTGGTTTCCTGACAAGGAACTGCCGTTTAAGTGTAGTCCAAATCAGGGATCACCAACGTTTTTGAAACTGAGAGCTACTTTGTGGGTACCTTTAAACTAAAGATTCAGAGCTCACCTTAACTTCATGTAATATGAACATGTTTTTATCACCCTTAAATCTATGTAAATTGATTTAAGATTATGACTAAAAAGGAACAGCAACTGAATAAAATAGCATTTTAAATGCAGCTCACTGGAGGGTTGTGCTATTTTTTAACAAGGTCGAGGGCACATCTTGTGGTCCAGGGGGCTACCTGTTGCCCATGGCCATCATGTTGGTGACCCCTGGTCCAAATTATTTAAGGAGAGTTTAACTCAGGGCTTTGGGAGGACCGTTGTGTGCTCTTCCTCCTGGAATCTCCAATTCTGTCCAACTTTCAACTTACTGATCCAAACTTTTCCCCAGAAGAGGTTTGGCTTGTTCCTTTGAGCAGCTGCAGATGTAGCGAGACAACACTTTAGAAGAGAGCAAGCACGAAGCATTTGAAGCCTAAAACTCGATTAAATCCTTAAATCCTGTCCCAAATATAATTAGCAAAAGTCAGAATTCAATTAAAGTATTTGGAATGGGTAGATTTCCGCCTTCCTAGTGCTTTAACATGTTCCGAATCAAAATGACTTGAGTCCATTTGGAATCTTTTTTTTTTTTTTTTAAACGACGTTCACCTTTATAATGAAACAACAGAAACAAACAGCTTCCTTTCACTACCCAATCCGCCTAAATCAGCGGCGAGGTTTACTAAAGACTGTCCGACGGTGCCGACAATCCTTCCAGGTATTGCGTAGGCAGCGAACGGGGAAGAGCGGTCAGGCTGGAGGGCAGGATGATTAACCACTCCAAGCCTCGGCAGCACGGCCTTAGCAGAATGTGAGACATGCCAGTTCAGTATAATGGCCTTATTAGGATAATGGTGGTAGTTACAGGCTTCGTCTTCCTCCAGGTAATTCTAGCTGTGTGCACGGGAATCACAATTCAGTCCCTCCAAGTGGTTTTTGTGAGTGGGATGCTTTTGCATGGGCATGGAGGAGTGAAGAAGCTATTTTTGTTTGTTTACACCAACCAAAAGAGAAAATGTCCGCTATTATGGATCGCAAATAATCTATTTTTTTTTTTTTCCGGGCTCACTGTTTTCCATTCATGGGATATGCATATTTTCACTTGTTTCAGCTGACATCACGGATTCTAGGAGGGTTTTGAGAGGTTCAGCGGCTGGCAGGCTCGCTGAATAAAGCTGGCCAAATCCATCGGTCATCTCAGGTCCCTTGGACTCTTTAAAACCAACGCGATGCTGCGGTGCGGCTGGTTGGCACTCCCAGCACTATCTATTTAGCTAGGAGCAATTTCACACGTCATTTTGCCAATTATGCACGCTCCAAGATAAAACCGGATGGTGACGTATATGTTGTATAATTTCGTTAAAAGTAGCACAATGTGAGGTCTTTGCAAGGGAAAGACATTTTGTCTTTTGCAAACTAGTGAGTTTGAAGATGAGTTTTCTCCAAATGAACTTTTTATTCAATATTCACCCAATATATTGATAAGAAAACGGCTAATACTGTTAAACTTAAAAACATTCTTTACTAAGTGAAGTGAAAGTTAGAAGGTGTTGTACCTTCTATTCATACTTTCATTAAAAAGTAGATCTTTTCCCACTCCTAGTTTACTTTTGTTTGCTTAGGGTTTTATTTATTACCAGCCCCCAGCCCTTCTCGTTCTTCTTTTTCTCTGTATTATGTACATATTCAAACTAAATCAAAGCTGAATTGGAGAGACACCTCTGTTAGATTCTTCACATGGGCCTTTCCACTAGCTTTTACTGCATCCTCTGTAGTCACTAGCAACCCTGGTAAAGATGAGTAAAAAGCTTGAAAATGCAGGATTTATTCATTACAGAAGCTTAATTTCACATTAAAAAATTTGTAAAATCCAACAATAATTTGATGACATTTATTCACAGGGAAAAAAAAAATATTGTGGAGAAATAGTTGCCAGTGCCTATTGGTACTCCTCTTATAAAATAAATGTAACTGAAGCATTTTTCTAAACTTGTTTAAGTTTATTGAGTGTCAGGAGATTATTAATCAGTAATGATCGACCTCTTATTTGTTTGGGATATGAATATGACACCATATAGGTCCACTTTTTTTAGACCGCAAAGACAAGTGGGCCTTAAGTAAATCTGACTGTAGGCTGCATAAGTAAATAAAATAGCAAACAAACAACACTGATTTATATTTTTCTTTCCTCTATCAGTGACTCATAAACCAAACCATTTGGCATTTTATTCTAGGTTTCAGATTCAAGACAGATGCCAGGGCTACAGAAAGCTGAGATGTGGGTTCTCCATCTCTGCAGAAAGGGCCATACTTGTTGATACACTGAGACATTTGCTTTTCATATTGCATGGGAATATTCAATATTACAGCTTAGAAGGACCATGCAAATTTGCAGCCGAGGGCAGAATACACATTGTTGATAGATGTGAATGAAGCATTTCGTATTTCCATCAGGCAGAACGTTATTACATCTAAAACAAAAAATTTTAACATTTTAACAAGCTGTGCTGTGATGGACTGACAACCTGTGAAGGGTGTACCAGGCCCTTCACCAAATGGGCCTCAGTGACCCCGCATTGACCCAAGCCTCTATAGACAAAAGATGGATGAATGAGCTTAGAACCTTTCAAGATGTGTTTTTTGGCTACAAAAATGCATGTTAGTTAAGCATCAAGGCAGCATCACACACTTAAACCTACTGTAAATGGCATTCTTCATGTGAAAATCTGTTTGCCCTTTGCACAGGAAGGCGCGGTGGTGGCCCTGTTTAAGATCTGCAGACAAGACCGCTTCAGAGACCTGTATGCTCATGCTCTGAGAACGGTGGCCTCCATCTGCTGTGTGGAAGAGGGAATCAGCCAACTGGACAAGGTAATCCCTCTCTCTCTCTCTCTCTCTCTCTCTCTCTCTCTCTCTCTCTCTCTCTCTCTCTCTCTCTCTGGCTCTCTCTGTCTCTGTCTCTCTCTCACACACACACACACACACACACACACACACACACACACACACACACACACACACACACACACACACACACACGCACAGTTTTCTTTATCTGCTTGTGAGGAACATCTTTGCTGTCTTATTTTATTGATCTCTGCAGAGGTTGAATTGTTTCTAAGTCCATATACACAGAGTCAATGACCCTTTGTTGAAGCATCATGGATCACACTCCATTCTAATAGGTATTCACATGGTACCAGCATTCTAATGGTGTGTCCAAAAGAATTAAGTCTGAGTTGCTTCTCGCCGAAATTTGTTGTAACTTTGACATTTTTATAAGAACTTTTCAAATGTGTTCTCTTTTTATTGTGGAAATCTGTTACAAACCCCTGGACTGTGGAGACTTTCAGAGGGACCTGGTGGACCCTCACTGACTGGGTTAAGCAATTTCTTTGAAGCATGGATTACCGTTAACTCGGTTAACTCCCTCTGTCTGTCTGTCCATCTATCCAGCTGGACATTCTTTTACTTATCCCAGATAGCTCTCCAGTTTTTGGTGGATCTCAAGGTACTCTCAGGCCAAGCTATATAGTACCTCCAGTGAAGTCTACATCTATGAATGTTGCCCAGAAATCCACCAAGAAGAAGTGGACAATTGGGATTATCTTTAGGTGTCTGACAACGTCAAAGGGCTCCTTTCAATATGGAAGAGCAACGGATCTAATTGCGCCATAATTGAATCAAGGATCTGCTTCTTTCAGTCCTGATACATCTCTAATAGCTATAGGTAAGGGTAGCTTACCTCTTTCTTTAGCAATGTCAGCTTTGCTGGAGATAAATAACTAATCTCCGTTAGACTCCTGTTTAATCACCTGAAAGGAGTAGTCCATGCTTTTCTGGTTGAGACTCAAGGCCTTTGACTTAGAAGAGCTGACTATCATCCCGGCGGCTTCAAACCTGGCTTTGAACCGCTTCAGCTTAAGCTGAAGGTCATGGCTTGAGGACTTCAACAAAACCACATCATGTACAAAAAATTGAAATTGGACCAAACCAAATACCATCCTCTACACGGGCACACCTGGAGATCCTGCATATAAACACCATGAATGGGACTGGCTTACAATGGCCAGTTGTGGAGCAGTCCCGCCTGCACTGAGAGTAAGGAACACATGTAAAGATAAAACTCAGAATACTGGCCTAAAGCACAATCAGCACTTTCAATTCATTTTGCATCACACTATAGAAAAATGGTTATGGGTATTCCCAAGCATAAGCAAGAGGGTATATAATTGCTTTAATCGTTCTAAAAACAAATATGACAAACATGACTGGAACGTCTTGCTACAGTACCTTCATAGTTCTCCATTGACCTACGATTAATGAATCCTAGTTAATGAAGATGTTTGAAATCAGGTCTGAGGAACATCCATGTATTGCTGTCGTGTACTTTCCAGGCAAGGAGAAATACAACATGCACCGTATTGTGACTAGATGAAGTAACTGTTTGCACGACTCCCAGTCAGGCTCTCAGGTACTCATAAATGAGATCATTAGTTGGACCTCTTGAATGCTAAGCTGACAGGTCATTCGCCAAGACCTTCCTGACCTGGATTTTCCAACCCTGTTGGTTTGTTTGTGCGTGTAAAGCTAAGAGGGTGTGGCAGGCAGAGGGAAAAGCTAATGAGACATCCTTCATTGTCTGTCCTCCTTCATTCTCTGTGGAGAATACAACCAAAATAAACAGCGGGAGCACCTGTGCTGAGCTGGAAAGACAATTGCACACCATCACAGCGCATAATGATGCAGCCGCGGTGTCTGTTCACATAAAGAGCAGCTGGGACGGAAGGAGTCATCTGACTGTGAAAACGCTTCGACGGGAAAGCAAAACCAGATTAGCAGTCCGGTTCCAAAGGGGGAGCTGTCAGCCGTATCAGATCTACGGAGCGCTCCCTGCCAATTGCTCAGGCTTGAGAAAGACACCTGTCTGTGTTGATCTAGAGAAGGAGTAGGTGTAGCGAAAACCTCTCCGGTTTATTCCAAATAGACAGGTAATGCTGTAATAATGATGCCACATCGTAGTAAGTTACACATTGTTAGGGCGAGATGTAGGGAAAACAGCTTCATGTGGCATTCAGTCTGGAAGTTTAAACCTAACCTGAAAATGAATTAATGCAACCTGGAGCTTAGCAAACGCCATGCCTTACTGGGGGTCGCTTTGTGTCGCAGCCGGGCTTGGTCTCTGTATCGAGGCATACCAACACAAACATTTTCCATCATTCTCTTCCTACAGTTTAAGGTCCTTTTGTCAGAGTGACTGGAGTTTTCTCCAGCTGTATAGAGGATAGTCGGGTATCACTGCCCCTCCCCAACGTATCGCTGTGAACTACCAGTCAGCTGGCAGAAGATGGCTAGTGGGCTTACAAGAAAGAGAAATATGACGGTTTTGGAATAAATCTACTTGATGCAATCATGGTATGGATACCAAAGGGGGTGTCGTCCATCACTTTATGTAGGTAATGCTGATTTAAAACTGCAGTTGGAAAGCTGCCAACAGCATGTCTTTTGAGCAGCTGACTGCAGACTACTCAGGAACCAGCCATCATCGGTTCACTAGAAAGGACCACGTCACATTAATGTGAGTTTTAAGGTTTGATGGGATGGATGTATGGATGTATGGGCCATATGGGGAGACTTGGTGATGAAGAGTATAGAGGCAGAGACTCAGCCTGAAGGTGCAGTCTTTTTTTAGTTTTACTTTACTTTATTTAACCTTTAGGTATACAGGTTGTCTCCTTGAGTACCTATAAGTCATTTTCAAGAAACCTGTTTTGATTAAAAATCAAACAAACCAAACAAAGATAAAGTTACACAGACAGGCGCCATGCATGTAGTTAAAACATTTGACTCAGAACACTTCAGGAAATGGCTTTTTTCTACCCCACTCAGGACCCATCCCACCCCTGATGGAACCTGCAACAAAGAGGAGTGGACGAAGAATGAGAATAGAAAGTAGGGCTGAGGGTGGTGGGATGAAGAGGAGGAAGAGGGATGAGGTGAAATGGGATTGAGGGTAAGGGTTGGTGTGGGGTTGAAAGAACGTGACGGACTGTGAAGGATGGGCGAACTGGGCATAAGTACATTGTTGGGTAATTAGAGGTGTGGGTGAGTAATGACCCTGCTCCCAACCCCAAGTTAATGAATCAACTTCTTGTTGAGCTTGTGTCACAAGAGCTGAACAGCAAAAATTTATATTTTTGTATGCATTAAACATCTGAAGGGTAATGTAGAATTTTGTGGCCGATTCATTTCTTTTTCTGTTTAACATGTATCAAAAATAATCAAATTATTACACGTTGTTACACATTTGACCCGAGGCCCAGAGGTCTCTGGGCCTATGGCTGGATGCGCTCCGGCGCAGCTGGCTGCCGGTGGAGAAGTGTCGCTACAGCAACTTCTAGAAACCGCACAGCAGCTGCTGAGCAGCGGATGGAATCAGTCATTAATTTCCACACTTTACAAATTATAGGCAAGGCACATTTATTTGTGTAGCACATTTGAGTACAAAGACAACGCAAAGTGCTTTTCATGATTAAAATATAGGAAAATAAAAGCAGAATAACAGTTTAACTAGAACAGTCAAAGGCAATCCTAAACAAATGGGTTTTTAATCTTGATTTAAAGGAACTCAGGCTTTTCAAACTTTTACAGTTTTCTGGAAGTTTGTTCCAGATAAGTGGATCATAGGAACTAAATGCTGCTTCTCCATGTTTGGTTCTGGTTCTAGGTATGCAGAGCAGGCTGGAGCCAGAAGACCTGAGTGGTCTGGAGGGTTGATATACTGATAACATGTCTGTGATGTATTTAGGTGCTAAGCCATTCAGTGATTTATAGACTAACAGAAGTATTTTAAAGTCTATTCTCTGAGATACAGGGAGCCAGTGTAAGGACTTTAGAACTGGTGTGATGTGCTCTACTTTCTTAGTCTTAGTGAGGACGCAGGCAGCAGCGTTCTGGATTAGCTGCAGCTGTCTGATCCACTTTTTAGGCAGACCTGTGAAAATACCGTTGTAGTTATCAATTCAACTAAAGATAAACGCATGGATTAGTTTTTCCAGATCCTGCAGAGAAATTAGTCCTTTAATCCCGGAAATTATAACTGTTATACCAGTAATTAATTACTTCAACTAATTGAAAAAAATGCAGGTATTTTAGAGATTTAATCACACTTGTCGGGATACGACAATTTGAATTATTTGTTCTAAAAAGTTGCTTAATTAAATACACTGCTATTAAATGAACATTTTTGCATTAACTTTCATGTTGTGTGTTACTGTCATACTGTCACAGTGCATACTCACAGACAGGACGCAGAATCCTAAAACGGAAGAAAGCCTTTCAGCCGCTTTATCTGAGCAGTTCTCCTGTACTGACAGAGGCCTTCAGCTACAACACAAACTTTTTTTTGCATGATGCTGTTGTTAAAATACAAAAAGTGAGTTGTTGAATGTCATTTCCTGATGTCGAGCCTCCAGGATTGTTTCGCGCCTGTGAGGGCCCACTTTGTTCTAACTTATTTGGCACGTCTGACGGCTACATAGAGACAACCGAGTGAGCAGATTAATGCAGATACATTTACTGTCCTGTAAATGAGGAGCTGGGGGAACATCCTGTTTTACGAAGGATGGGGGGGACGGGGAGGAGGCGGAGGTCCAGGTGGGGAAGAAGGGGGAAGAGGAGGATGAATCGGTAGAGGAACGTGGGCGTGGAGAGTGGATGGTTCCACGTCAGTGGGTCGCTGTCGCGCGGCGCTGCTGACGTCCACAGAGACAAAAATAGGAAGTTGTCCTGTGAAGCTCGGCGGGCTGATGCTCGTCTGCAGATAAGACTGACAGCTGTGGAAGGCTGTGAGCTGACAGTTATCTCCACTTGAGATGTTGGTTGGTAAACTTTTGTTTTCATATCTGCCAGAAGCTGAGCTCCCCAAAAAGCATGGGCTTAATCTATTCCCCCATGCTGAAAATGACTCCTGTGACCCAATGAGTGTCAGAAACAGATACGTAGTATACAAGATAAATTAGACTTCATCACACCGGAATAGATTGACCCCAAAATACATTGCATTTTAATTTATTTACCATGCACCTTACAGTGTGTATCAGCTCCTGCACTTACATCCATGGAAAAGCAGCTTATTAAGAAGTGTGTGATAGAGATTAACAGGCTGCAGCTGCTCCTTGGTGCTCTTTAACTGAACAACACTGCCCTCATGTGGGTGAAGGTCTGCACATGACATCCTGACGAATCCGATCTCTAAAATCATCCGTTTACCCGTAAACACGAAAGGAAATACAGAGCTTTGCAAGCGTATTTTGTAAACTTTTCCTCGTTTTGTCCTGTTGCAGTCGCAAATGACTTTGTATTTCTTAGGATTTTTAATGCCATACTAACAAAATGTGTGAATCTTGTGAAGAAGAAGAAACTATACAAGGTTTTTAAAAATTCTTGGAAGTGGAATTTAGTGGCATCTTCACTCCTAACCTTTGAGCCAATACCACCGCAAGTATTTGGGTTATGTGTCTACCAGCTTGGCACATCTAGTTAATGAAATCTTTGCCTGCTTCTCTTTGCAAAACAGCTTTTCTCAGTCAGACTGGATGGGGAGGACAAGTGAACAGTCACAAGTCTTGCAGCAGATTCTCAGTGTGGTTTAGGCCTGGACTTTGACCGGGCCATTCTAGCACATGAGTATGCTTTGATCCACACCATTGCCTTGTAGCTCTGGCTGCTGGAAGGCGAACCTCCCAACAGATGTCAAGTCTTTTTCAGCCTCCAAGACTCTGATACTCCAGGATTGTCCGCCCCTATTCCAGCCAGCTCTGAACAGCTTCACTGTCCCTGCTGAAGAAAAACCTCAACAAAACCTTTTGTTCTCCTTCTTCCCTGTGTTTGCCGTGGCACCTACATGTCTTTTGACTAACAGTAAATGGGGATTCTTGTGATATTTCTTCATTAAGAGCTTTCCTCTTCACTCTTCCAGACAGGTCAGAGTGGGGGAGTGCAGGACTGAAACTTGTCCTCCTGAAGGATTCTCCCACCTGAGCCGTGGATCTCTGCAGCTCCTTCAGAGTTACCATGGAGCTCTTGTCTGCTTCCCAAATTGAAGCTCTGCTCTTCTACTCTGTCAGTTTAGGTAGATGGCCACGTCTGGGTAGCTTTGCAGTGTTGAGTCTTACTACTTTATTGATAAGAGATTGACCAGTGTTCTGTGGAATCTGGTATGGTTGTATAACCTTAACTACTTCAAACTTCTCTCTAACTTTATACCTGACCTATCTGCTGTGCATCTTTGTCTTCATGGAGGTGTTTATTGACTGATGTTCTTCAACAGACCCATGTCTTCTTGAGCTGAATTTGTAAATCAATATAATTAAACATGGGCTGTGTATTAATTCCGTGACTTCTTTGGTTGGTTTTAACCTCGAGGTATCAGACAAAAGTGGGCTTAATACATATGAATACCACTTTTTTGATTTTTACATGTGTACATTTTGAAAACAATGCAGTTTTTTTCCTGCTACGAACTATTTTGTGGAAATCCCAGTTTAATACACTTTAATGTTTTCGCTGTCTTGTGACACAGGGTGGAAATATTCAAGGAGAGAGAGTACTTTTGCAGAGCCCTGCAGACGCACGAAGATCCAATCAGTTTTTTTGACCTCATACGCTGAAGCAAATCCCCTGTTCGGCTTTCGCTCTGAGCTCCTCCCTAAAAGCTGATGATGCACACCAGCTGGGCGGATGCCAGTCACGCATACGAGAGTGTATTGGTGCCCACCATGGCTCTAGAGCTGGCCGTTAAATAGAAAGGACTGTCTTCACCCCAACCATCTTTACAAGCTGTGGGTTTTAGCCAAGCTGACCCTTCGCTCTTCCTCTTTATTCAGTTGATGAAGAGTGATGCTGGTGTTTTGTAAGGTGATCCAAAATCATCGACGTGTCGATGACAACATTGTACTGTGTATATCATGTGTTTGATTGAATATATCTCCAAGAAAGGAGTGTGCTCCCATGAAGGGGTTCATAGCTTTACAGAATAAGGTCACAGAGAGAGCTTTAATGATGAGAATTGCCTTTAATGTAGTGAATAGGTGCTACACACGGTGCCCAGGTCACTTTATGCTGCCATCTGATCCCGGCACGGTTGTATGAAAGTCACAGAAAAGTTCAAAAAGCTCACGTTTGAATACACTAGTGATTCATTCAAGGACACGGATGCTGCCGTCACAACTTTTGGAAGTCTGCATATGTCTTCAGGACTAAACCCCAGTACCCACCCACACGTTAAAGAGCTCTGTTCTAAAGTAATGCTCAGTACCTCGCTCCTCCTCACAGCGACCAGACGGTCCAATTTCAGTTAGTTCAAGGATTGTGAAAATCTCGGTTTCCTGACTGACAGTTGTTCAGGCGCCTGTCACTAAATTAACGGTGGACTTTCATTTGCCTTCTTAAAATATGTGGTTGCTGTTCATAACCTCTATAATGAAGGCCTGATTGGTGTAGCGTTGCAGTAATGCTTGTTTTAAGGCCACAAAGCAGCTCTGCGTCTTCTTCTTAGCAGCTGTTGGCTTGTTGCTTTTACTTCAGTTTTGTTTTTACTCAATTGAAGAAAATTTTGGCACATCCATGCATTGATTTCTTAGAGGCATTTACTCAGTGCTTGAACTGGTTCATAGTCACCTGGTGACATGGTGATGTAGAGCTGTGTGTCGTCTGCATAGTTATGGTAGCTAATGTTGTTTTTTATGAGCTGAGCTTTTACTCTGCATGTCACGTTAAAGTCTTGATTTGGATCATGACATTGCAATGGTAAATAGTCTAAAGTCTTTCTTTCAAGGCATGTTCTCTTTTAAACTCACAGGAGTGATGTGTAGCTCATAGGAAAGTGATGAAGATAAATAGTTGATCACGTAAAAACCAAATTAAACATACTGATGTGGTTGTAACGTGACAAAATGGAAAAACTTGCAGTGTTAATACTCTCGCAAGGCGCCGCAGGTTTACGTACTTGTTAAACACGGTTCACTGACCCCGGTAACTATCTCTCTCTTTGCGACCGACCTGCAGGTGGACGGGATCCTGTGCCTGGCAGACATCCTGACCGACGACAGCAGCGTGGAGGCAGCCAGAGCCGAGGCTGCGGCGGTCGTGGCCCAGATCACTTCCCCCCACCACAGCTCCACTCAGCACCTTGCCAGCTTCCTGGAGAGCATGCAGGACATCGTCACAGCTCTGATCAGTGAGTGGGCTCGCTGCCGGTCACGCCTAACTACTCTTTTCCGCACTGTTTTTCTTAAAAAGGATGTTAAACAATGTGTATTGAAACGACTTTCTGTTAACAGAAAAAAAAAAACACTTTTCCTAAAAGCTTTAACCGCTAACCTTTTCCTGCCTTTTCAAACATTTTGTTGCATCAGATGTTGTCCGGTTAAGACCATGTTTAATAGGATTTCTTCTCTCAGAGCTGTGTGAGAGCGCCTCCTGTGGCGAAGTGTTCCTCCTGGCTTCTGCAGCCTTGGCCAACATCACGTTCTTTGACAGCATGGCCTGTGAGATCCTCCTGCAGCTCAACGCCATCCACATCCTGCTGCAGGCCTGCAAGGACCGCCAAAGAGTCGACACGCCCTACTCCAAAGACCAGGTAACAAACACAGCCGGAGCGTGCGTTGGCACAAACGCGAAGGCCTTATGGTCCAACAGGGCTCATTGTCTCCTCATATTTATTTATATGCTGTTTAAATCCAGGTGGTGACAATTTTGGCCAATCTTTCTGTTTTGGAGCCCTGTGCTTCTGAGGTCTTGCAAGAACAAGGTAAGCAGGTTTACTGGCATACTTTCTTATTTACGTTTATTGTATTTGAACCATTGAACCTGAAAAAGAAAACCCGGCTGGAATGGTCATTGACATCCACTTGCTGAATTAAAGCCTTGGATAAATGAGGCAGATACTAATTCAGGCAGTCATCTAAAGCTGTGCTGCTGCTTCACACAACCTGATTCCGACTCCGATGCAGATTTCAAGGCACTTGTCAAAATTTGTAAAAATGTCCTAAAAAGAATTCCTCTTTTTATCCACTAGCATAATCTGCGGCTAAAAACTTGAGAATCATCCAGCTTTTAATTAAAAATGTTTATTTAGTGTGGGAAAAATATTAATACCACATTAAGAAATCATTCTTTTCAATAAAACAGCCTGTTCTACCAATATTGGTCCTCCTAACGTACCTTTTAAATAAATTTAATTCATTCTTTGTACTTTTAAATAGCTCTATCTTTGAGAAGCTCTAATCACAACCTTCTTTTCTTTTTCTTTTTTTTTTTTGTACTGCTATCACAATCGTAAACATGGAGTGGAGTTTGCTGAACACTACAGGGACTTCAACTAGCACAGTGTACTTTGATCAAATGATTGCGCTGTTTTACCAAAGACTCTACACGTCGGTTTGGTGTAACGCAAAATATTAAAGTTGCAGAAAATCAACTCATGTCCTCCATCAAATCGAGTTTAGGATCTGTGATGCTGTGGGTTTCTCATCCAAAAGACCCGGGAGCCTTGTTAGAGCTCATGACATTATGAAGCTTATGAAATGCCAGAATGTTGAGGATAATGATCCCTCTGAATAAACACATTTTGTCCTCTGAAGAAATGTCCTCAAATCAAAAGTGGATTTTCTTTGTGTGAAGTTTTCAGTGTGAGATTATACTGCTGTAGTAATTGGAGGTTTTCCTTGAATAGTTTTAATGCATCTTTGCATATATCTGCCTCCAGCATCCTTCAACAGCTTGGAAGCTCTGCTGCTTCACTATTCATATCAAATCTCACCAACCGGCTGATTTTCTTCTTCTCAAGCATCCACCTGTGGACTTTGAGGTCATACACATCCTCACTCCCAGGCATGCTGGTTATGATCAGAAGGGATGTAGGGATCCACTCATCACTCCATGACATGTTGAGCATCATGGCCGTGGAGGGATGAGATTAGAGATCAGAGCCCAGAACCCAAACGTATACTATCAGCTTCATGAGATGTAATTCTTTTTTATTTCACAAGAGGGCAGCATCAAGTCATCTTTTGAAAGGAGCTTGCCTAACAGAGTTTAAGTATTAATTATTTTTTTGATTTATTATTTTTATTCAATCTGCTCATGAATTATTTATAAACAAATCAATGCTGAGTAACTTTCACTGTAGCATTTTTAACGTTTTTGTCAGGAAACTTGGAGGCTGATCGTTTCTCAAAGTGCTTCTTAATTATTCTGTTGTTGAGTTCTTACTGCTGGGCAAATGCAACGCTTTTGTACTGTCTAAACAAGCCGTTTGTTGTTCACCTTTTTTAAAGATGTTTTCCTCTGCTCATTAGGAATAGAGAGACTGCTCCAGCTGCTGGGGGAGAAACCATCCTCGTCTAACCCATCAGAGGTCGCCGCCTGTGAGCGAGTCCAGCAGAAAGCTGCAGTCACATTGGCCCGCCTGAGCAGAGACCCTGATGTGGCACAGGCTGCCATCCAGATAAAAGGTAGCCTTATCCTACATTTTTTCTACATTGCATAAAAAAATAAGCAGTAGAAAATATGCAGTGGAAATATAAAGCATTTAAAAAAGTAGAACTAATAGTGGACACTGGAAAATAAAGCTGGGACAAATGATAAGTTTAGATATTTTGAAAAACGAAAAGGAACAATGAATGAAAGAAACAAAAGATTTACGCAATGGTATGGATATTTTAACGATTCTTTTACAGCTTCCCTTTGAAAATTTCCTTAATCTAAATCAGGCATTATGCTCCAATTGTGATTACAAAAAGAAGCTGACTCAACATAATCCATTGATAAATCACTTATCTCAAAGATGAGTAATATTTACAATACACTACAGTATAAAGACCAAAATGGCTGGACTTTCAGCTGTCTAATCCCTAACGGCTGTCCTCAGAGTAAAGGGAAATTAGTTGGAATTAGAATGGCATTCAGAAAAAATATGCAACATTTTTGGTAAAATTCAAAGTACCTGTATGACTGGCAGTAAGTAAACAAATACATAGCTGTAGAGTGGTGATGTCCTTGTGCTTTTTGCCATTTCTGAGTTCGGGCCAACATAGAGCACAGATTGTGAGAAGGCTATTCAACTACTGCAAAGCAATGAAATTCATTACTTCCATCTCTGAAAATGGTTTTATTTTATTTTATTTAAAGTTGCATCTTACCAGATCTGCTATTTTGGCCATAAACAACTCAGTTCCAGTTTCTGAATAACTTCACGAGATCATCTTAATCGCCACCCAAAACATTTTCTACTGCTTTAGTCAACATGCATCGCCAGATATAGGCAGGGAGAGCCTGGGAACATAGTGGTTATATAGTTAGTACTTACAGTATGTTCTATGTTAGCAGTTCTTTGCTATTCTGAGATTGCATATAGTGATACTGCTATAAGTATCACTATACAAGATAAAGATTTAGCTCTTTCACCTTAATGACAAGAACCGTGTTTTGAGGAATCAAGGCGAGGCCTTCAGACCTGAGAACAGGGTAGCAGCTCTCAACCACAGCGGTGGTACTATCATACCGTGGATAGAATAATGAAGACTGCGCCTCAAAATTCTCCAACTTGTCCTCAAACCAACAATTATACTGTAGAAACTTGGAAACAATTAGTTGATCGAACAGGACAATGGCCTGTTGTAAATTTATGGCCTGTTGTAAATGTATGGCCTGCACCATACTGTTAAATTACAGAGCAACATTGTACTATAAGCTTGCACAGTAAAATCACAATAAAGGTATTCTATTCCAAAAGGCCAGGGATGTGCTAAAAAACAAACTAATTGTGGTTGGAATATTGGTTAATTCTCCATCATTCAGCCAGAATGATGCTGCACAAAGAATTTATAGCTTCTACGCTGCTTGGTAAAGGTTTAATTTTGACCTTTCCCAACTAATTCAAACTAGTGCATGCCGTTCTTGTTCTTAAAAATCATTACAGATGCTTGTTCCATAATCGTCCCGTCCTTTGAAAAGAATGGCTCGCATGTGTCTTTGAAAGCCTAAAATGAATATTCATGGGAACGTGACGAGTGAATATGAAGTTATCACCCGCACTCCTTAGATGATTTTGTAAAAAATCACTGTTAGAAACGATCAAAGACCAAAACAAGCATCTATGATTTCTAACTGTGTTTTATGTCGTCTGAAAGAGGTGCGTGTTTGTAAGCGACTGTGTCCCCTTCTGCTGTTTAGCGGTCCCTCGTCTCATTGAGCTGTGCCGCTCCCCCACTGAGAGAAATAACAGTGACTCTGTTCTGGTCGCCTGCCTGGTAGGTGTAACAGATGGATGCTTCTATACGTGTCTGTGTTCCTGTGTGTTCTTTCAGAACTCTGAATAGCTTTCAAATGACCCGGTGTCCTCCAGACAAAAAATGTCTTTCAAAACATTCAAATTGCCTGTTCCATTCAAATGTCTATAATGTTAGCTATTTTCCTCTGTAGCCATAGAATATCTCCGTTGCGTAGTAATAGAATAATTTCATATACATGTTTAAGATCGGTGTAAAGAGCCAAGGTCCAATTGATTTACTTCTTTGAGCCATGACAATATATCACAAGCTCAGTATCTTAAAGCGACGCAGAGATATATTAGAGGTTCACATCACCTTATATGTTATGTGTTTAATCACAGCATTTACATAGAATCCATAATGGGCTCATGCTCTATCCTCTTCTAAAGCTGATCATAATATTTATGATGTGATGATTTCAAGTGCATGCTGGTCAGGAGATTAATTGGGTTGAGAAACGCCCTCCTTTAGCGGTGCCCATACTTGTCAGTCTTTTCACATTAATGCGATTCCATTTTATCCCTTTAGCCAAGGGTCTGGCGGCGTGAGCGTAACATCTATGTCTGCCTTCAAAGGGCGCAGAGCTTTCTACAGATCATTTGTAATCTTAAATGTAAATGTCGGAGGGGCTCTCCTGGCTGAATGGGGTGGGCGCGACGTGCAGATTAGTCACGCGCTCATCCAGGCCACATGAGATTCACATCGCTTCGTTAAACCAACGCCCGGTCAGATGGGAGGGAATTTTGTCCAATTTCTGCTAATTCGCAGCCACACTCTGTGTGTGTGTGTGTGTGTGTTGGTCTCTTTCATGTAAAACTATGCACAGTTTACTGTGCCTCGCCAAAGTATTCATACCCCTTGAAATGCTTAATACTTTGTCGCTTTACAACAAACAAACTGAGGGTACAACTGACAAACTTTATACCACACAGGCTTTGCAGCTGAGCGGACAGTGGAGCTTACCAGGAGGTATGATGTTGAGAACTAGATTTAATGGAAAATCTGTGGCAAACTAGAAAAAGAGCTCCACCCAATTTGACTGGGTAGGAGCAATTTTGCAAAAAAAAAAAAAAACAAACAAACAAAAAAAAAACAATGGACAAAGATTGTAGGGCATGTCCCTTCAGCAAAGCTGAAAGAGACATACCAAAACAGAATCCATGCCACTGAATGTGGGTCTTTTAAATAACAAAAAAAACTACATGCACACTTGAGATTTTTTTGGAAAACCATGCATAATTTTGCTTCCATGTTCAATTATGCTCCATTTTGTGTAAATCTATCACATTAAATCTAATTAAAATAGATTTAACCCAGAGGTCGCAGTATGAAAAGCTCGAAGTGTGTGAATATTTTTGCTAGGCACCACGCAGTCCAAGTTCAGCTCCTCAGTTTTCCTAATGTGATGGCAAATTATGTTCATGTTGCTGCAAACCACAGAACGGCAAGATCTCAATGGGAGTAAATGCATGTGTGTTGTTTCTGTAATGTGTGTGTCTGTGTGTGTATATGTATCCAGGCTGCTTTGAGGAGGCTGGCAGCAGGCTGCCCGGACAGCATCGAGGCGGCCGACCACCAGCAGCTGATTAAACCACGGCTTGTCGACTCTTTCCTGCTGTGCTCCAACATGGAGGAGAGCTTTGTATGATGACCTGCACATTCAAACACTGAGAGAGGAACTCACAGCCACATCAGAGCCATACTGAGACACATTGCATCAGTCTTTCAAAGGAAGTTGTATTTGTGGCTTTTTGTCCTAAGACCAGAAGATTTGATCCTGGATTTGACTTCATGAAGTTAAACTGCACAGCGTCCCAATGAATTGGTTCGGGGGACGTAAATATATGCATGCATGAAGATGAATGTATGGCTAAATATAACCACAGACATTGTAAATGGAAGCCGTTTACAGAGATCAAGGTTGAAAAGATACATTAGTACATCAATTTTACTATGCAGGAAATTTGATATGCCTGTAACTGCTTAGGGGCAAATTCTGGATTTATTCTTTCATTGTGCTGTTTTATTTTACTTCTATTAAGAGTGTTTCAACGCAAAGAAAGGATTTTGTCTCATTATTGTCAGTGTTTTTGTATGATGAGTGTACCTTACCTGACAGGTCATGTCATTTTTGTGTTTGTTTAAGACAGAGTCAGTAATATAAGGTGATTATCTAGGTAAAGAAAATGCATTGGCACATCAACCTATTTGCCATTAATCTCAAATAATATGGTTGCAGCTGCAAAAATAGTCTAAAGTAAAAAAGCTTTTTATTTATAAAGATTTACCATTATAGAATGGAATCCATTTAATAAATGCATTCATTGTCAAGAGTTTAATGTGTTTCTCTGTACTGTCCACTATGTGTAAAATTTGGGTTGTGTTTTGTCTTTGCAAAATATACAACAGCAGCTCTGGCAGTATCTGCAACTGTGCCGTACAGGAGAGTGTCTGAATCAGTGTGTTTGCAGTCTAAGCAGGAAAAGGCAAAATGAGATCGCTGCATGTAGAAATGGCAAACAAAGTTCCATCTCAGCATGCATGAAGAGGTTGGGAGAGAGAGCTTTGACTACAAGTACAAGTATTTGTGGCTACATGCTCTATTCGACGTTTTGTTTTTTATCAAAGCAAGTTGTAAGCACCATTTCTTTTTATAAAACAATAATTTCTGCTTTCATAAACTGCGCTGGCATTTAGGGATTGTTTTTTTTTTACAGGTACCCAGTGTCCTATGCATCAGTAATATTTACAATCAAATGAGTAAATAAATAATTTATAATTAAATCAATTTTGTATTTCCTGCTATTCAGTAGAAAAAAACAGCCGGTAAGCCACAGTCCTGTGAAACTATGGAAACCCTAAAAGACTAGTGATTTTATTTTCTTTCTTTAGTTCCATCCAATGTTTGACTGAGAATCTTCACCAGCATCAAATGTTTGGTTTTCCTTGTGACTGATGCAGCTATCTGAAGGCAATACTTGTTTTTTCCTGGAACAAAACTCTAGTCATTTTTCTCTAGTACAAAGAAATATTAGGGTCACTTGGAGGAAAACAATATTGGATTTGTTTTTTTATTGACATTTGAAAAATAAAGTTGAAAAATTGAGAGTTTAAGGGACAGTATGTAATGCAACGAGAACTGGATCCAAGATTCAACACAACAGGTCAGTTAAACTTAAAGATTTATTCAGAGACTCGAACAGTCCGCTCCGGTTCTTGTGGCTCGCGCTCACTGGTCGGAAAACTCCTTGTCGCCGGGAGAGCTTGGCAGAAACAGGCGAGCTGCGGTGAGACTTGAATCCTTCTGTGAGGAGACCACAGCTGTTGAGCGGTTGATGAGTAAGTCGGTTTGACTTGGGGTTTTCTTGAGGCGTTAGTCACTAAGCAATCCAGGTCCAATATCGGGGAATCCGGCCAACCGAGCAGAGAACACGGGGAAAATCCAAAAGGGGGGTCCAGGTCCAAATCCGAAATCCGGTTCACTAGGAGGCAGTCCAGGGGTAAGGGTTCCAGGAGACGGGGACCAGGCAGAAAGACACAGGCTAGGAGAATGCAGGCTCAAAAAACACTGGTAACGAGTCAGGGTCAAATACTAGGACAGGCAGGTAGAAAAACGCTGGAAAGTTACTTGCACGGGGCTCGAAAACGATCTGGCACTGGAGGCTGACTTGGACGGAACTTTATGCAGGTGGAGACAGGTGAAGCCAGTAGAAGCTGATTCCAGAGGGGTGGAGACTGGACAGGGGTGTGAATTGTGAGCAGAATCAGCTCCAGTGCCAGAATCATTACAGAGCCCCCCCCTCAAGGGCGGATTCCAGACGCCCTAGGATGGTCTGGGTGGGCTCTGTGGAAGTCCCTGATGAGGGACCTGTCTAGGATGTGGCGCGAAGGAACCCACTGACGTTCCTCTGGGCCATACCCCTCCCAATCGATAAGATATTGTGTGCCCCTGCCCCACTTACGGGACTTCAGGATCCTCTTCACCGTATAGGCCGGGGAGCCATCAACAAACCGGGTGGGTGGTGGGGAAGTGGAGGCGGGAACCAGCCCAGAGGTTCTGACAGGCTTGATTCGGGAAACATGGAAGGTCGGATGGACCTTCATCGCAGGAGGCAGGCGGAGACGGACCGCCACCGGGTTCACCACTCTGGAGATGGGGAAAGGTCCGATAAAGCGAGGTGCGAGTTTCTTGCTCTCAACCTTCAGGGGAAGGTCCCTTGTGGAAAGCCAGACCAAATCTCCCACCTGGTAGTGCGGGGCTGGGACCCGTCGGCGGTTGGCAGCCCGGGCTTGGTTCTGGGAGGCCGAGAGAATAGCCCTCCTTGCCTTCCTCCAGGCACGTTGGCACCTCAGGGCGGAGAGACGCGCAGAGGGAACCCTGGACTCCACCTCCTCAGTGGAGAACACCGGTGGCTGGTAACCGTAGACCACAAAGAACGGTGAGAGACCAGTGGAGCTGGAGGGTGTGGAGTTAGTAGCATACTCCACCCAGGGTAGGTTTGGGGCCCACTTGGTAGGGTCAGACTGGCAGTACAAGCGGAGCTTGGTTTCGACTTCCTGATTCACCCTCTCAGTTTGGCCATCGGTCTGGGGGTGGAAACCTGAAGACAGGCTGACTGAGATGCCCAGCATGGCACAAAACTCCCTCCAGTAACGAGCCACAAACTGGGGACCTCTATCTGACACTATGTCAGTTGGCAGGCCGTGCAGTCGGAAGACCTCCTTAGTGAGGATAACCCCCATGTCTTTGGCCGAGGGCAGTTTGGATAAAGGGACCAGATGAACCATCTTAGAAAAGCGGTCCACGATGGTTAGGATAACCGTGTTGCCTTCAGAGGGTGGCAGGCCAGTAATGAAGTCCATCGAAAGGCAGGACCAGGGCCGGGAAGGAATTGGCAGAGGACGAAGCAGGCCGGACGGAGGACGGCGGGAGACCTTAGCCTGGTTACAAAGGGGGCATGCGGACACAAATTCCTTAATGTCCTTAACCAAGGTGGGCCACCAAAACCTTGAGCGGACCACTTGGAGGGACTTAGTGATGCCAGGATGGCCGTAAAGGCGAGAGCTGTGGCAAAACTCAAGGACCTTCTGCTTTAGCGAGTCCAGCACATAGAGCCTGTTCTTGGGACATGCTGCTGGGACATCAGTATTAACCAGGGAGTCCCTTACCTCCCTCTCGAGGTCCAGTCTGGTGAGCGCACATCTTACCGACTGCGGCAAGATGAAGTCGGGAGGTTGATCGGCACCCTCCTCCTCCGCCTCAAACATCCTGGAGAGGGCGTCAGGCTTCAAATTCTTGGACCCAGGCCTGTAGGAGAGGGAGAAGTTAAAACGCTCAAAAAAGAGGGCCCACCTAGCCTGTCTCGGATTGAGCCTCTTGGCGGTCTTGAGGTACTCCAGGTTTCGGTGGTCTGTCCACACCAAGAAGGGAAGCTTAGACCCCTCCAACCAATGTCTCCACTCCTGTAGCGCTAACCTGACTGCCAGGAGTTCTCGGTTGCCCACGTCGTAGTTGCGTTCTGGGGACGACAGCTTCCTGGAGAAAAAGGCACAGGGGTGAATGCGATTATCCTTAGCTCTTTGGCTGAGAACGGCCCCAACGCCGGAACCAGAAGCATCCACCTCCACTATGAACTGCTTCTCTGGGTCAGGGGAAACCAATACTGGAGCGGACGTGAACAGTTCCTTGAGGCGCTTGAACGCCTTAGCTGCCTGCTCATTCCAGATGAAGCTGACCTTGCTTGAGGTTAGGGAGGTTAGGGGAACCGCCACCTGGCTGTAATTGCGGATAAATCGGCGGTAAAAGTTTGCAAACCCCAGGAACCTCTGGAGTTGCTTTCTATCAGTAGGAGCGGGCCAGTCACAGACTGCCTGGACCTTCGCCGGATCCATTGAAATCTGTCCGGGTGACAACATGAATCCAAGAAAAGAAGTGGAGGAAACATGGAATTGACACTTTTCAGCTTTAACATAAAGCTGGTTCTGTAGGAGTCGGAGCAGGACGGAGCGGACATGTTGTCTGTGACTGGTGAGATCCTCAGAGTATATTAAGATGTCATCTAAGTAGACAAACACAAAGCGCCCAATAAAATCTCTGAGGACCTCATTGACCAGGTTCTGAAAAACCGCTGGAGCATTAGTGAGTCCAAACGGCATAACCAGATACTCGTAGTGGCCCGTTGGAGTATTAAAGGCGGTCTTCCACTCATCGCCCTCTTTAATACGAACCAGATGATAGGCGTTGCGGAGATCCAGTTTAGAGAACACCTTAGCTCCTTGTACCTGGTCGAAAGCAGAGTTCATGAGGGGAATGGGGTAACGGTTCTTGACAGAAACGCTATTGAGCCCCCTATAGTCTATACAGGGACGGAGAGAACCATCCTTCTTCCCCACAAAAAAAAAACCCTGCGCCCGCAGGAGATGAGGAGGGGCGAATTATGCCTGCCCTGAGTGCCTCTGAAATGTAATCATTCATAGCCTGAGACTCTGGAGCCGAAAGGGAGTAAAGGCGACCCCTAGGAGGGGTTGCTCCAGGTAGCAAAACAATAGAGCAATCATACGGACGATGGGGGGGAAGACTGGTGGCTTTCGCCTTGTTGAAGACCTCCTTAAGGTCGTGGTACTCCGGGGGAACTCTAGAAAGATCAGGGTAATTGTCCTTTACCTCATTCTCTGAAGACTGGACGGGTTGAGCGGAGAGCAGGCAGGAAGCAGAACATGACGGAGCCCAACCCATGATTTCTACCCGCCGCCAGTCAATGTGAGGATTGTGTCTCCGGAGCCAGGTGGCACCCAGAATAACGGGAACCTGTGGGGACTCGATAATCATAAAGGTTAACCTCTCTCTATGATTACCTCCCATTAGCAACTCCACCGGCTCAGTGACCAGGCGTGAGTGGTTGAGCCTGTGGCCATCCAGGGCGAGGACGCTATGAGGAGCCGGACCAGAGAGAAGCTTGATGTTTAGCCTCCTGGCAAACGCCTCATCCATAAACTCAGTGTCTGCCCCCGAATCCACCAGGACGGAGGTGCTGTGGGAACGACCAGATATGGTTAAGGACGCAGGTAGTAAAAGATCAGGGGAGACAGTGAGTCCGGTACGGCTCAGCAGGGAACTCCCTAACCCTACCGAGCCTGATCTTTTACCGGACAGAACCTGACCTGATGTCCGCCCTCCCCACAGTAAAGGCAGAGATTCAATTGCTGCCGGCGTCGACGCTCCTCTGTGGTTAAACCCGCCCTTCCCAATTGCATGGGTTCTGGGTCAGAGGAGCCCTGAGGGGTTGGTGAAGCAGAGGGGTTAGAGAAAGATGTCTTAGGGCGAAAAGGCAAAACTGAACGACGTTCCCGTCGTCGTTCAGCCAGGCGTAAATCAACGCGGGTGGCCAAGTCCTCCAATTGTTCTAAAGATCTTGGGTAGTCCCTTGTGGCAAGCTCATCCTTTATTCTGTCATTCAGTCCATGAATAAACACATCCATCAGAGCAGGTTCATTCCACAAACTTTCTGCAGATAATAGATGGAACTCAATTATGTACTCAGAGACTGACCTATCCCCCTGTCTAAGGGACAGGAGCCCCCTAGAGGATTCTCGGCAGGGTAACAACGGACTGAAGACTCTAGTGAGCTCACGGGAGAAGGCATGATAGGAGTGGCAGATGGGGGAATCATTCTGCCACTCAGAGGCTCCCCAAAGTCTAGCCTTTCCACTTAGCAAGGAAATTACATAAGCAACCCTTGCACGATCAGTGGGGAAGGAAGAAGGCTGCAGCTCAAACTGAATCTCACACTGAGTGAGAAAGGCACGACACTGGTTGGGATCGCCCTTAAACAATTCGGGAGGGGTGAGACGCGGCTCAGGAAGTGACGACGTCACCGGACGTGACGTAGTGCTGACAGGCGCTGCCTGCGGACGAGTGGGGGGCGGAGCTGGCGGAGCGCGGAGATGAGCTAGAATCTCAGTGACGCCGGCTTCTAACTGAGAGATAGATCTCTCCACGCCTGCCCGCCACTGACCGTCGTGTGATGGATCCATGTCTTGGCCAGATCGTTATGTAATGCAACGAGAACTGGATCCAAGATTCAACACAACAGGTCAGTTAAACTTAAAGATTTATTCAGAGACTCGAACAGTCCGCTCCGGTTCTTGTGGCTCGCGCTCACTGGTCGGAAAACTCCTTGTCGCCGGGAGAGCTTGGCAGAAACAGGCGAGCTGCGGTGAGACTTGAATCCTTCTGTGAGGAGACCACAGCTGTTGAGCGGTTGATGAGTAAGTCGGTTTGACTTGGGGTTTTCTTGAGGCGTTAGTCACTAAGCAATCCAGGTCCAATATCGGGGAATCCGGCCAACCGAGCAGAGAACACGGGGAAAATCCAAAAGGGGGGTCCAGGTCCAAATCCGAAATCCGGTTCACTAGGAGGCAGTCCAGGGGTAAGGGTTCCAGGAGACGGGGACCAGGCAGAAAGACACAGGCTAGGAGAATGCAGGCTCAAAAAACACTGGTAACGAGTCAGGGTCAAATACTAGGACAGGCAGGTAGAAAAACGCTGGAAAGTTACTTGCACGGGGCTCGAAAACGATCTGGCACTGGAGGCTGACTTGGACGGAACTTTATGCAGGTGGAGACAGGTGAAGCCAGTAGAAGCTGATTCCAGAGGGGTGGAGACTGGACAGGGGTGTGAATTGTGAGCAGAATCAGCTCCAGTGCCAGAATCATTACACAGTATGTAACCAATTTGGCATTTAATTAGCAAGAATCAAGTACTGTTTTTATAAATACATATTCTGGTAAAGTCTAATAACATCTCATCAAAAATAAAAGCGTTCTAATAACTTAGAATTAGTAGTTTATGAATACATAGGTGCCGGTGCACCCACTGGGAGGTGACATGTTGCGTCACTATTTCTAATTACAGTAGCCGAAAGGAGACAAACTTGCCAGCTATATACATTTTCTTATCTGTCTTCAATATGAAGACACGCTGCAGATGGAGGAGGAGTATAAACAAGCATAGATGATCGTAGATTATTCTATTTGCTGTTTTCTGTTGAAATGGAGGACCATCCAGACTCTATGCCCAGTGTTAAGAATTAAAAAATATATCTTAGTTGGGGTTACTGAGGAAAGCAGAGTTGTGTCTGTCTCTCCCTGCTCCAGCGTAAGATAAACATGGAGTTTTAGGGGGTGGGTCAGAAAGAGAGTTCCTTTGTTCAAAACAGATTTTCCCCTCCTCATAAAAACATGGGATGGTCTCACCCTTAAAAAGATGTGTTCAGACTTTTTATAGTTAGACAGACTTCTCGACCGCGCGGGATAACATCTTGATTGGTAATGTAAGACTCTGTCTCCATATTTAATTTCTGATAAGTTAAATATGCATATTACACTGTTCTACCTCTTGATCAATGTTTCCTCATTTACAGCCAAATCCGGAACTGGGAAAGATGGGTTTTTAATAGACATGTAACAGCAGCCCGGTAAAACCAAATCTTATCACCAGCAACAGGGAAGAGAAAGTAACCAAGAAAAGAAAAAGAAGTAATAACCGGGAGAAAACTAAAGTCTATATCGGTGTAGCTATTATTACCTGGTGGAGATAATTCATGGATGAAGCTGGGATTCAAAACGGATGTGGAAGTTGCAGGATTTCTGATGGACAGGACAGATGGATGGTAAGTTACTTCAATATAACAGTGAAGTTCGTTTTGCCGTTGGTAAAAACAAGGCAGTGTAGTCAGGCAACTACTCTGTCCTCCTGGCAGAGATGATTAGTTTGTCTGTGTCTGTGGCACTGCAGCACGAGTGGGTCTCTTCCTCGCGTTTCTATAGTCGCTGATACTAGACCCCAAATGAGTGACTGCATGTTCAGAAACTAGCCTAAAAAAACGCAACTGATGGAATTTACAAGCAACTTTAGAAAAAAAAGCAGACTTGACAACAGTGCCAAAAAACATTTCACACGATGGCCGCAGCTGTTAGCAGTAACTGAGTACCAAATACATGGAGGACATGTTAACATTGTTACATTTATGACTCTCCACGGCTTCTGAAGTAGTTATTACGCGGTTAATGGCGAGGTTGTTGGTAATTCTTTTAGCGCACCACTAGATGGTACGCCAATGTGTAAATCTTACACATGTCAAAATGATGAAGTTAAAGTCCATAAAATAAAATGACTCAAAGGTAGGGTAACCCGATGTCCCCGATTTCCGGGGACAGTCCCCATTTTGGATGACCTGTTCCTGGCGAAAGCAATCCCTGGAAATGTCCCAGATTTGATAGTGTATCATGATGGAGGAAAAAAGTTTAGTGCAATAAGAGGTATTTACCAGGTCCTGCTGCGGTAGTAGAAGAGCTGACAAAACGGGCCTTACCTTCCCCGTCAAGGTTGCAGATAAGGCAAAACAAACCAACCCCCAAGCAGAGATTCTGCAGCGTCATGATAACCCTCTCTCTCTCTATCTCTCTCTCTCTCTTTCTCAAGCACTAAGTTTTAGTTTTCACGAATGAGCTGTAGTTAATCATATCTGTGTCAAGAGTCCTTCTCTGCTCTGTGTTTAGCTCCATATCACACATGGATAAACGAGTTTGTCTAAAGAACAGACTTTAGTAACTATGACAACACTAAATCAATGTGCTATCCACACTTTCTTATCTTTCTATAGAAAAATTCCCTTTTTCAAGAACCAACTGTGAAAAGTACATATGGTCTTAAAAAGGAAACACACACTACAGTATTTTCATATAGCAGACTTTTGCGTAAGGAGAACTATAGGCACAGACCCACTGGCCCACACATTTTCTCCCGCCCTACTCAGCTCCTCCCTGCACGGTTCACTTTCTCCCGCTATGGTGATTCTGTGGGCCTGGAAAGGCCTGGCATAGGAACACGCCTGTTGGCCATGGCTTTAGCCCCCCTCCTCCTACATCCTCACATCCTCTGCAGTCACTGCAGGTTTCCGGGGCAAACCGCTGCTTCTTCAGGCTGTTTTCAGTAACAAAGTTATTATTTACACCTTTATATGAGGCCTTTTGTCTTAGTCATTCCGTAAGGAAAGAAGAATATGTTAATAAATATTTCAACTGCAGTGAAACAATTTCTATCAGCTTGATTTCGCAGGAATCACAGACAGCAGTCACTGGTGAGTGCGGCAAACACGGACTGAGCTTGATGTCCCTGGAGCCACTGTAGGTGCCAGGGACAGACCGGTCCTTCTTACGGCTGTTTTCAGTCATGGAGAAAATAGCAATATTTACACCTTTATATGAGCCTTTTCTCTCAGCCATGGTGGGGTGAGGACACGTTATTAGTAAGATTTTAACCACAGTGCGAGCTGTCAGACCTCGCCCAGCTCCAGCTTGCCTTGGAGTGGTCAATGCTTGTGAAGCCACCGGCTGCCTCACTTGGTGGATTTCAGACACATCTAGTTGTAAATTAAAGCTTTATTTTACCTCAGTCGTAGCAAGAGCTAGGAGAATATGTTAATAACAAAGATTTTAAATGCAGTGAAATGCATTTTATCAGCTTGATTAGGTGTGGGCTTCCTTGCCGCGACCAGCGCTGAAGATGTGAGCGCATTGGTCAAGATCGAGTTGCTTGGAGCGACCTGAGCTGCCAAGGGAACCTGCTGACTCACCTGTGGGATTTAAGACACAATTACTATTTAAAGCTTTATATTAGATCTTTTGCCTCAGCCATGGTGAGAAGAACACGAGCAGTTTAACAGATTTTTTTAACTGCAGTGATTTATTTACAGCGCTTTGATTGTGTGCTTACTGCTAGGCAGCGGACTGCTCTTTCAGCAAAGGAAGGGTGAGGCTTGACCGTGTTTGAGCTCTTTTCAGCGGCCATCTTCAGGCATGGTTCATGGTTTGAAAATAATAAAATTATATCTCGGTTTGACTCACTCTGTTCAAAGTGGTCCGTAATATCAATTTTGTTGCTCTTCGGTTTTTCTGGACTTCCTATCAGAAAACCTTTTCTTCAACCCTTGCCCTACCACCAATGATTGAAAAGAGGGGTGTTTACTCAAAACTTGTCTCGAGTCAGTTCACATTGGCCTTACTCCTCAGCAGGGGTGCAAATACCCAGGCTGGTCCTGAAAAGACATGCTCCTGAAACACTTGAAAGTGGGCGGAGCCGTGCAGTGTGCAGCCATTACGAGCCAGTGAAACTGGGACTTATTGTGATGACAACAGTGATAATGAGGAAGTCTGCCAGGCTCAACCCCGGCCCTTTAGACGACCTACATGATGGGAAATGTCTCTGGTGTGGAAAACTAGGCTTCATAGCCAAAGACTTTTTTGCACCAATGCCAAGGACAAGACCAAGCAAGCAGCAGGGAAAGTACAGCGAAGTATTGTAGAGAGGGGATCACCCCAACAAGCTTCCCTCTCAGATTAATGCACATTAGTGAGTCAGTTTGGCCACACCATAGGACTGTCCTTAAAATGTATCATCAACAGCCAAGTCTGCCATGCTCTGATAGATACAAGGTCTACATGTTCTATGGTGTGACCTGGTGTTCTGCCCAAAACGTCTGGCTATTATCAGCCTAGTATCTGTTGGTGACCTAGTGACATGGTCACCAACAGATACTAGGCTGATGACATTTTTTTTTTTCATTTTGTCAAGGACTTCTCCCCCATTGCCAGCACTCTTCGCCACCTGACTGACAAGGGTCAGCTCTTCAACCGGGACAGTGCTTTAGGAAATGCTTTCAACCAATTTAAAGCTGCTTTCAATGGGGCCCCATTCCTGGCCTACCCTAATGCCCACATGCCCTTCATCTTCATCATAGGCACAGATGCGAGCAATGTGGGAGTTGGAATAATCCTAACCCGAATTGTGGATGAAGCAGAATGTCCAGATGGCTACCACAGTTGACCCTTGAAGTGGGCTGAGAGTAACTAGTGTGCCACCTGGCGTGAGCTTTAATCAGTGGTCCTAGCAATGAGGCACTTCTGACTCTATCTGCAAGGACACAACTGCATCATCTCCACTGACCATGTAACACTAAACTGGTTCATGAGTGTCCTGAAGGTGAGGTTGCTCACTGACTGGAGATTCTACAGGCCTATAATTTTGCATTTCACCATCAACCAGGGCAGTACTGTCATGGTACCCCCATGCAGTAGCACAGTGCCAGTATTGCAAAGTTAGGAAAAATGGAGCCGGGAGTCACAAACTGTTCTCCTGAAAACTTTGCAACTAGGTAAGTGCCAAGAGGACAATCTAAAACTGGGCTTGGGAAGAAGGTGGTTGGAGACAGGGAAGCACCGTGACTGGAATGAGATATTGGTTCATGGGCCTAAACTGAGGGCATACCATTCTAAACTTGGAGCTCCAGAGTACTGTGCAGTACCAGAGATGGAATGCCCCCGAGAGGAGTATGGACATTCTGCAGCTGCTGGTGCCCTGTGCCTCTGGCATCAGATTCTCAGATGGTTCATGACTCAGTGGGGACAGGACTCTTTGGAAATGTATAGATACTGTGCAGTACGTTGAGTTGTATGTGCACTACTGCAATTCCTGTACTCCACAGAACTGACTAACTCAAAACAATTTTTTTTTCTGTAGCAGTATTTGGTGGGGAACCCAATAGAACCAGTGGGAGTCAACATTCTCCATGACAAAGATGCTCAGAGTGCGATGCAGGGTACTGAATGCCCCAACCCAGCTCCACTGCCACGCCCACCCATGTAGACCAAGCCCAGGAACTGATCTTCCTGGTGGCTCAGGGTCCACCTCAACTCCCAGCAGTGAAGCCACCTGACACCAATCAGGAGGAACCCCATAGAGCCACCACCATGCTAGGCAGGCACCAGTTCCCTGTAGCAGGCAGAACTTGGAAGGACCAATGTAGCGAGGCGTCATTTAGTTCACCCTGGAGAGCCAGTTCCCAAGAGGTCAAGCGGTAGAGGCACCCACCAGAGTCTAGTGCAGCCATATTGTCCTCCAAACACCCCAGCACACCTACAGGAGCCAACAGGCCACAGACGTGGACCCACCCCTTCGGGATATGGCCCAACACCCACACAGACAACATCTCACCAACGCAGGCAGCCCCCTGCCAGGAACCCCCATGGTGCCACCCCTATTTCCCTTGCCACCACTGGATCTGCACTAAATGGAGACCAACCACACCCCATGATATTTGTGTGTAGGTTTTTATTAATGTGTTATGATGAATGCCAGGGAAGGAACTTTGAGTCTCAGGTCTTTGGTCTCAGGTCTCCCCCCCCTAGCTTGTCTACAGCTAGGGGAGACAAAGACAAGAACCACTCCACTCCACCCCCAAAGTGACAGCCCGGTTGACTGCTTCACTCACTTTCTAAACAGTCAAAATGAGCGGGACCAGGACTTCCACCGTACCTGGTTTTATGGTTGTACCGGAGCACAGTCCAATAGTTCAGTCAGTGCTTTCAAGCTGCTCTTATGTTTGGATGAGAGGTGCAGGCACAAGTGGATCTGGTGTCTACTGCAGGATGTGCATGATTATACCCACCAAGTCTAGACGAAAGTCTGATGTATGACAGAAACATGCCTATGACATCCTATACCAGGGAAATCCATGTGTACCAGGAGATAAGGTTTGGGTGTCCTTTCTGAAGGATCATCCCCCAAACTCTGCTGCTGTGACTAATGTAACATGTATCATAAAATGAGGTTTATCAGAGGAACAAATATCAAAAATAAAAACCTGCAACACATGTACACGGCTTTATGCTAATTATTTATTAGTTGATGGCACACTTGTCAATATTATTATAGTACATCTAATTAACCTTCAATACAGTCCAGCTACTCAGAAAGGACTTCCCTGACATTTGCTTATTAGTACCCATGTACTTATGTAGTAACATTGGGTAAGATATTTGGAATCCCACCCTGCTCCTAATGTGTCCCACAAGTTTTGGATTGTTTTGTCTAAAGGTATCAGGTGAATAAAAAGTTCATTCTGTTCTCCTTCTGTACTCATATCTGGATAAGTAATATGGGCAACTTAAAAAATGTTGAGCTGAGCCTGAGAACAAGCTGAACCACCCAGTAATCTCTCAACAAACCAAGTACAGCACAGTTCCATTTAAAAAAAAGCTTTCAACTCATGAATCATCTTGGACATGATGCAGAAAGTAGCAGCAAAGAGGCTTTATGAAAAACTTGTGCTTTGTATTGTCATCTCTTTGATTCTTTTTCTTCTCCATAAGGCTTCCTCTCCTCGGAGAGACAATTGAGGGTCCTCTTGCTTTTCTTTTTCTCACCTAAGGGCATAAGCTGAGCCTGGACTTGTTACACTCCAACCACGTATTGAGACAATTCAGCTGTGTGTGTACGAGCGCGCGTGTGTGTTGTCCAGCGTACATGTGGGACCGTGTTCAGAGGCTTTTGTGATAGAATATGCTCCTGCCTCGCTTTGTTGAGAGCCAATGAAATATGTATTGACGCAGAGGAGGACTAAACAGACAGCCTAAAAACACAGGTTCCTTTGATATTGTTTTGCCTTGACCATGAGACCAAGTATTGTAGCTTTGAGTTTCTCTCAGTTTCTGTGCTCCTGAACTTTCACTTTCCTCTCGTTCCATCATCTTTTATGCACATTGTATGTTCCATTCTAGACCTCCTCCGCAAGTGAAAGGGGGCAAAGTTACAAGGCGGTGACTGAATGATGAAGAGAAAGGAAGAACCAACAAGGTTTTAGCTATTTTATGGTTTGCAGGAACACCTATGAGAATATCAGCACAATTGCTCTTGTTAAAATGGACAAAATTAATTACTTGTGCTTGAATAGGCATCACCCCAGTCATATTTTCTGTCGTCTTCACAGTCTGGAAGCATACAGTATGTCAGGGACATTTTGTGTAAGAAAAGGATCTAAAGAGTTGTAACGCAAGAAGACACTTCTCCCATTAAATCTCCTGAGGTCTGAATATTTTATGTCATTTCTTTTGCTTTCTCCTCATCTCTGTCTTGCTGTTTTTAATTGAGAGAGCTAAAAAAAGGTAGAAAATCTCTAACTTTGAAACTGCTTTCTGAATCTGTCACATTAGTCTTTGCTTTTGTGACACCCAAATCTGAACTTTGTCTGAAATTATCTAGACAAGTGAAATAGTTTTGGCTAAGAAATTGAAAGTCAGTTATGTTTACAGAACTCTGACTCCTGATCAAACCACAATTACTCTGAGACACCTTCTAAAGTGAAGGATGTTTATTAGAAGTAACTAATCTTCCACATTTACACATCTTTTTTGAGTATATGTCCAAAAGCTTTAAACTTTGAATGAATGAAAGCATCTGTGAACATCAATTTTCAAATTACACAAATTAGATTGAGCCGTGGACTTTTACTGGGCCTTACTGTTATGCAATTATACCTGTTTGATTATGAATATTATCGTCAGTTATAATTAGTAATTATAATTTTGAATATATAATTCTAAATCAAAGGATTGCTATAACAAAATTTATTTCAAATGGTTGTGATCAAGGGCTATGAGCCTGTAATGATTAGCACTAACAATTGGTTTATTAATTAACAGTTAACTTATTTAGCCCGGAAAGGGGGTGTCTAACCAGTTGTTGATTGGGTTAGAATTGTCTAGCAAACATTGACAATTTTAATTATAATTGCAATTGAAGTTTTAACTATTATTTATCCAACACTAGTCAATGAAAATGTCTTAGTATATTCAGTTATTAACTCAAAAGGACATAATTTAACTCTTAGAGACCATTCAATTTCTGATTTATAATAACCTGCGATTTAGCTAGTTGTTTTTTTATTAAACTTTTAATTCCCTGTCAAGTAATTATTCCGCTTAATGTCTAGAAATAATGACTTGAAATAATAATGTACTATCAATTCACAATTTATTAGGAATTGTATTGGTTTCAACTCTGAATGAGCACAATCCACATGTCAGTACTCTGAGGTAACAACATTGAAAGAATTCTGGCTAAAACAGCTCTGAGGTTATAAAGACTGGTATACACAAACAGGCCTGAAGCTACAATCTGAAGGTCCTGAGCACAGGTACGTTCATCATCCTTGATATGTGTAGAGGATGGATTGCGAGGTCGCTTATCAGGGTGGCTTTGTGGACAAGATGTCAGCCAATCTTAAAAAGAGTTGCACTAGAGGTAAGCAACAGTTGTGGAAAGATTCAGTAAGAACCAAGATTTAGAAAGTAGTTTTTTTTTCATATTAAAGTGATTAGTAATGTGCTAACTACATTGGTCTCTATTCACTCTTACTGCACAAGACTCTAAAGTATCTTGAAGGTCATTTGCAGTTCGCCTTTGAATATTTGGACAAAAGAACAAATCATATTCTGGACAGATACGTATGAGCAAATCTGAGCTCTTTGATGCCATTACACACACCATGTCTGCATAGCACGACTCTAAAAATACCATACCAACAATGAAATTATGGGGTAGGAACAAAATAGTGTTGAAATTTTCAGCATATGGAATCGGCAGACTTCATATGATTGAACAAAGGATGAATGCCAGAACATAAACTATTAAGACGAAACAGGGTCACATTTTTAAACAGCTCAATGATGCTAAACGTACACAGCAGAAGATATTCCAACTCAGTTTCAGATAAAGAAGACAAAACTGTGAGAAGGTTCTAGTCAGTCACCTAACTTGGAAATCTATGAGTGATATGAAGATCAGACTGCACAGAGGCTCCCAGAACTTTCAAAATCTGAAGACTTTGTGAAGAAGAATGGATCAAAATCTTGCCTGGATAATGGATGTAACTTCAAGCTGCCATTATCAACAGAGGCTTTTCTGATAGGTACTGAATAGACTTCATTTATAGCCATTCTCAATAATTCCTCCCTGACCCATTCCATGTGATTCCCCAAAACCTAATTCATGAATTTATTCATGCTGATCTCTTACTTCTCCACGTGGATGAATCACTTAGATTTTTTACCAAGATCTGATGTGAATTTAACATCAACAGGACCATTAGAGATATATTACAGAAGAAAATAAGTGTTCAATGCTCCCCACCCACCAGACCAGATTGCAGTTTAAGTCCAATTATAACTTACCAACAACACAGTTGGATGGCTAATTAGGAGAATGACACTGCTTCCATTGTCCAGCAGTGTTCTCTTTGGGGGATTTTAATTGCTAAAAATGGAACAACAACAATAAGCACAAATTAAAAACTCTAGCTAAAATCATTGAACCCTAAAGTCACAAAATCTGTACAGACTGTCATTTTCAACTGAATGCAGTGCGTATCAACGCTGCAGATTAAGGGGTAGAGGTGACTTGTTCCTTTTTTTAATCCTACATCATGTAGCAGGAATTTGTTTGATTCAACAAAATCTGAATGCCAAGTCAAGGTTTTAAAGTCATATAGTAAAATGTTTAAGCATTAAATTGAAGTGACAGTAAAATATGATTATCTGGTGAGAAGAGAGCTCCCAAGAACAAGGTAGTAACAAGTGGCCGAAAGTGTTTTTCTATTGTAAATGTTGATACATGAGCAAAGGCTGTGTGTCTAACACTGATACAGCACTGTAGAATATAATACCTTCAGGGTTGTAATGTGATGGTTGGAGGATGTCTTGCTGCATCAAGACCTGGATGACTCAAAGTAGTTGATGGAACCATGAATTCTGCCCTCTATGAGAAAATCCTGTCATTGAATCACTGCCCATCAGTTTGTGCCTTTAAGGTTAAGCACCCTCAGATTATGCAGCAGGACAATTATCCAAAAAACACCTGGGAGTCAAAATTTGAATTGGCTCAGAAAAAAAACATACCTAAATCAAGGTTTTGGAGTGGCCTAGTCAAATCCACACTTAAATCCAAATGTAATTGTGGCAGAAGATTAGGCATTCTTTTCATGCTCGAGAATCCTCTACTGTTGCTGAATTAAAACAAGAAGCAAAGTAAAGATGCTAACCACTCCTTCCCAGTTATTACAAATACTTGATGGCAGTTTTTGCTGTCGGGCTGCATGGTGGCAGAACTCGCAGCAGCAAAAGGTCACACATTCAAATCCTGCAGAATTTTTTCTGCATGGAGTTTTCTTGTTCTCCCCAGACATGTTCGGGTTCTCTCTGGGTACTCCGGGTTTCTCAAACAGTCTAAAAGGAAATCTTGACGGTTAGGTTAATTAATCTAGAGTGCCCCATGAGTGTGTGTGCATATGTGTTTGTCCTGTGTGAGTCTGATTTGCTCTGTGATAGACTGTCAACCTCTCCATGGTGCATCCAGTGACCACTGAATGAGGGCAAATACCTTATATGGTACTGTCGCTGCTCTTGTTAGATGCAAATAATAATTTATCTTATTTAGACTTTATTTAGAGCCTTTATATGTATAAAGCTTCCATTGACTCCCAACCCTTGAAAATCATTTTATAGCTGTTAAGATATTATGTACAAACATGACAGGAGAGAAAGGAAGAGATAAGAAGGAGAGCGTATAAGAAAAAGAGAAAGAACAGAGACAAAGATAAACATCTAGACAAAAAAAATAGAGTCAAGCACCAAGCACTTTCTCACATACGCATGTATATGCACAAGCACATGTAGCATGTCTGTCTTTTTGCAGGTGTTTGTGGTCGTCTTTCTCCGATTTCCCCATAGTGTCAGGATTTTTTGTTGCAGCTGGTTGCTGGGTTTTGTAATTTTTATCTGTAATAACATGAAATTAAAGGACTAATACTTTGTGTTTTATACAAACTTTACAGTTCTATACAAAACTTTAAAACGTTTTAAGGACATTTTTTATTTTTCTGTAAAAGTCTCCCTGTCATTTTTTTTCAAACCTCCATTTGCTTCAATCATCTGAACTGGTGGCCCAATGTTATACCTTTCTTGAATTGCATTCAGGGTCCTCACAAAATAATTAGGAGGGCCACAAATGGCCCCAGGGCACGCTTTGGACTCCTCAGTGTTAGGTTTTCAGTTGTGGGGATTTGTGATGCATTACGCAGACGAGGGAAATGCACTCTAATGCACACCGGCAAACACACACACTGACACCTACGTTTTAAGTTAGTCAAGGAGTTTTAATTAGTTTGAATTAAAAGCCAAGCAAATGACAATAAATAATCTCAACCCAGCATCTCTACCCTCAGTCAGTATTTTAACACTCAGCAATCATATTAACCCAAACCCTCAACTTAGTTTTAAATATCATTATTTCAACAACTTGCTTGTTTGCCCTTTAAACGAATATAAAAGTCAATAATGTGACCATGTGAATTGATTTATATTACCACTACACTGGTAAATTAATAAAGTAGAAACATGCACACACTGCCCTCTCCCTGGTCCCATTGGCTTCCTGTAGCACATCGTCTTCATTTAGATATTCTGCTCCAACGAAACCCCATTACCAGCCAAATAAATATGACCAAACACACAATCTCGCTCTCTCTCACAAACACTCACACACACACAGTAAAATTCTACTTTCCTCTCACCATCTAGCATCTCAGAGGATTTGTGGGCAGAATGTTTCTCCAGCAGACGACCGAGCAGCAGAATTTTATTTATTATTTTTGTAGGGCTGCCCATAACTGCAGACAGTAGCAAACCGCTGTGCTGCAAGTGCAAACTGTCTGTGTCCACAGTTATGACGGAGCGTATCATGTTACAACCCAGCATCCATTACCTTTGGGTTTTATACGGCTGACAAGGCTAAGTATGTTTGACGCTGGTTTGGACTGGCAGCAGTTTTGTCTAGTCTCTGGGGTGTTTATGTTTTGAGTGACATTTTTGTCTGTTTCTTTCGTTCCTTCTTTTTTCTTTATATGGCAAGAGAAGAGGAACAGACAATTACCAATATTTTTACCCATGTGTTAAACGGGTATTTTGCTCCCTTCAGATTTTTGTTGTCGTATGAAGGGGCAACGGTGGTCTTCCTCTACTTAGAACATCGATGTTGACTCTAAATCAAAACTATACAGTGACATATTATTGACAAATAAACCCTCACTACCTAAACCTAATGACTACAAATTTTTCAAAGACAACTAAATGTAACGTTTTCAGAAAGGTGAGTTCGCTAGCAACACCAAGGCCTGATTACTTCCAGATCTGTACAAACAACAAACTTTTAAATAGTAAATGTGACAGCATTCAGTTGGGTACATTTCATCAAAAAGCAACACATAACACCCGATCTTAAAAGAATTAAGAGCTGATGAGAAACAAAGAAATCTTTCAACCTGGAAAGGGTTACAAAGCTATATCTGAGATTCATTTTGAATGAACGACAGTTATTTTGCCAAAAATGGAGAAATCATGAAACAATAGTTATCCTTCCCACCCTTCCGACATGGCTGAAATAAAAGAGAGGCCCAAAATTTCTGTATTAGATGTATTACCAGTTGAACTGTTGCCACCAAGAGTGGAACAAGAAGTTATAAGATTTAGGGACATTTTACTTTCATACATAATTGATTTGGATAATTTGTCATTTGCAAAATGGATTTTCTATTAGATTTGTGTGAAGATCTGAAATATGTCAGTGTGACAAAAAAAGCTGAAACTGATTAAGTCTGTAAAGGAACACTTGCCCTCTCAAGCACTACTGTCTCTAGAATACTCTTTATCATTCTTAATTCAATGCTAAAGTTGTCATGGGGTTCTCTGCAGATAAACTAAACTTTAGTTACAATTCAAAGCTCCTCATAATGTCTAAAATGTCATGGAGCTTTCTCCATCTTGCAGTAGAACGTCTTTGCTAGAAAATGGATAACAAATAAGTGGTTAAGAGAACATCACAGATAGATACAGGAACCTTTCACATCTATTTCACAGAAAGTTTCCATCTTACCATAACCCCCCCCCCCCCCCCCCCCCCGCACCCCCTCTATGAAAACCTATAAACCACGCTGTCTACAACACGATTTTCCTCCACTATCCTTGATGATTTATCTAATCTTCTCAGCCTTTGACCAGGTCATCTTAATATTAGTTTTGTATATTTAACCCTTTCAACCGTTCCCATTTTCGTGTCACATGGGTCCTTCAAAATAAATCCCTTACAAATAGAGAGACAGATTTTTGATTTTCTGTGGAAGATTAAATAACAAACAAAGAGGCAAATGCAAAAAAATAAATAAAAATAAATCTGAACTCAATAGTTATCAGCATTTATTCAGAGTATTTTTAGTAAATGATCACTGATCAATCCCATTAAATACACTTGAAGATGCAAAAGAGGTGAGGCAGTTTGTTCAGTGACATCCTGTTCATCACTGACAAAAATGTCTCCAAATTCTTTTCAATAATTATATTAGCTTTCTAATGAGTCTGTTGATGTATCTGGCAGTGATGCTCTCCCAGTGGATCATAGCACAGTAAATGTAACCTGCAAACTCACACTGGTTGATCCCCATCAACCTGCTGCACATTGTCTCAATCTGTTTAACTCATTATTGAACACAGCATTAGTGTTCTTGTTCCAGGTAAAAAAAAATAAAATAACTTATAGTCATGTGAAAATAATCAGGACACCCTGAGACTGCATGTATGGCTATATGTAATATATGTAATATAAGGTGTGAATAACAACATACTGATGTTTGAACTAAATTTAAAACATATTGAACAATACAAAGGATAAAAATAAACAAGACAAACTCAAGAGAGGACTTTTCTACATTTCCATCTAAATTTTTATAAAAAAAAAAATACAACACCTAGAGAGGACTAACACCCTAGCAGTACTAATAGTGGATTTATTTTTTTTGCTCTTGAGCAGCAAACTTTACTAGAAGGTGGCATGTCTTTACTTACATTTCAGACATTTTACTTACAATATAAGCTAAACTATGGTTGTCAACATGACCTTAAAGCTGCAGCAGGGAGTTTTAAGAAAACCGTAGATTCACGTTGCATCCGGAACTCTGAAGTCTTGGCTTTCAATCGGAAAAATGAACTAGAACAGCCGCTAAAGTCGGACATTTTTTAAGGCCAATCCTTAGATCCAGTATGGCAGCTCCTCTCTAAAACTGGTCAAACCTTAATAGGACAATTCTACGCTGTGTAGAAATCCTTTAAACAAAGATTGAGATTTAAGAAATCTTTCAAATTTAGTATCATTTGGGAAAGCACACAAAATAAGGATTTTCTTTTTCATTTTTTTTTTCTTTTAACTTTCTGCGATCTGGACAACCATAATTTAGTATGTCTGAAAAATGCAATGTACCAAATAAATGATCCAGTTTTTGATCTTTGCTTCATTATTTTTCCTCTGAAATATTGTTAAACTCTCGCCTCATTCTAGTGAACCTTATGTCGTGTGTCATATTGTGCATGTGTTATGTGCTGGATGTATCATATACAACCCTCATTATTACACAAATAGTTTTTTCTATGGGTGAAAATGTTCATCTTACCTAAAAAAAAACATAAAAAAACAAACAACATCTCTATTTCCTTTCTCTATAACGTCCCAACATTATCCATCATGTCCCAAAACAGAAAACATTTCCACCTGGTGCTTAGCATCTTTCATCTAGTCAATTTGACATCAAATGTGTGTTGATGTAGTTTATTTTTCTGTTTTCTTCTCCTTTGCCCTGTAAAACACCTCCAAAGGATTTCATTTATTGCAGTGGAAGAAAAAACATTGCCCTCTCTGCCAGAAACCACTGCTCAGCTCTGCTCCACGTAAGTGTAGTGACATTACCATCTCTGCTTAAATTGCTCTCTGACACAGAGTGAGTGGGGGTGGGGGTGGATTTCTGTGCCCCCCCCTCAGCCTAACTGGGGAATAACACAATCTTGCTGCACAGTAAAATTGGCATCCTCTTTTCCAGGAGTTCTTTGTGTTTGAGTGTGTCTTTTTTTAATAGGTTGCTGCTTTCTAGAGCTTTATAACAGTATTCACTCTCATAACTCCTTTATTTAACTGTCATTTTTTGTTTCTTGATAATGTCTTACTGGCTAATCCAATGAACATGAACAGGTACGGTAAGGTGGATGTTAACAACACAGGGCACTTGACAGATGTTTTTTTTTAAATACAGTACAACCCCCTCTTCACCCCAATCAAAAGAGACCCAACAGCAGCACTGAGGGTAGAGCTGTGTGATTTTCAGCAGATGAAAGTGAATACGCAATTAGCATGCTGTAATTGCTGGCAGTCTCGCTTTTTATTCCAAGATAAAGTGATGCATGCTCTCTAAAGCCAAGGTCAAGGGCCCATCCTCCTGTTATACATATTTAATGGACAAATACAGAATGTGATCATGCGGCTCACACAGTGTCTTAAATATAATCCACAGAAGCTAGAAGGCAGCTTGGTTTAATAAATCACTGGCGAGTGCTGTTAACATTCAATCTTCATTTTTTAACCATCATCATAGTTATTTAAGGCAGCTTTAAATATACATAAAACTCGACTTAAAATGGTTAAATTTCTTTGTTTATTTTTGAGTCAATATCCATTAATGTATTATTTCAGTTCTACAGCAGGCCACCATTCTTTGTTTGTAACTTGATATAAATGGTAAATGGCTTGTACTTGTGTAACTTCATCAAGTCTGACAACCCCAAAGCGCTTTACACTACAGTCAGTCATTCACCCATTCACACCCTGATGGTGGTGAGCTATGTTAGTAACCACAGCTGCCAATGATCATACATTGATCACCAAACCCTCTGACCACCACAGGGAATGTGGGTGGTGTCTCACCCAAGGACACAACGACTGAGACAGGCAGAGTGGGGGATCAAACCAGCAACCTGCCTGTTACAGGATGAACATCCTAACTGTTACGCCACCGTGTAACAACACATAGATCCACATTGATATACCGATTAAACGATTAAAGATGCAAAATGAAAATATCGATCCATATCGTTATTTTTATGATATACCTTTAATTTGAAATTAAGGCATGAGACTATAATGAACAGGTGCTTTATATTATTGTTTTAAAATGAGAATGAAACTGATTTTGATTTAAATGTTTGATGCCTGTAAGAACATATTTTGTGTGTGATTTTCAAAAACAAGGATTTGAGAATCTGGAACTTAGAAAGAGAGGTTTAAATAGAGCAACACACAGGTGTGGCAGCACCAGAATCAGAGCAGTCACAGGTGCAGGACATCAGTGGGTAATTGCCAGAGCAGCACAGGGAGCAGAGGGTGAAGAAGGGGGGTAATGCAAATAGGGCTTAGTCACAGCAGAAGCTGTGAACAATATAAACCATCCAGAACACTCAGGTCTTCTGGCTCAAATCTATTCTGCAGAACCAGAACCAAACTGCATTTAGTTCTTATCTTATCCACTTATCTGGAACAAACTCACAGAAGACCGCAAAAGTGCTGAAACCATGAGTTCCTTTAGATCAAGGTTAATAACCGATTTGTTTAGGATTGCCTTTAAATGTTAAAGGTATACTATGCAACCGGGGTTGATTTTCCAGCGAGGCTCCCCCCAGAGGGCAAAAGTAAAAGTGCACTGTCATAAAGATGCTCAGCTGTTCTGGTTTCTCCGTCAAGCCAGGCGCGGTTGTTTTGAGCTTAGCAGACAGGCGAACGCAACGAAAAGTAAAAAAAACGGCAGTACAACCAATGACTAACACAGTGAAGGTATGAACATCAGGGTTTCCCGCAGCGCTATCTTGCCTCGTAAGTGGACCAGGATTGAGCTCTGGCAGTGAAGTTAGTAGGACTCTATCAATATCTGTACAGTCAATGACACACCTGCATCTCCTAAAATTTCATCTGAAATTTTTGGGCATATGTTTTAAGGACAGCAGCTTTACATGGCCATTTAATAAAAAAATATATGTTTGCCATTACAGGCAACCAGGATCTTAGAATGTTTGATACTGTGCTTTCACAAATGTTGAACCTATGCAATATCTCTGTTGCTGAGCCCCAATCTTAGTTTCATAAGGACAACTAATAAATTAGGCATTGAGCTCGTTTTTCCACACTAGCTACAATTTTGGATACCAGAAGATGACTAAAGTTAACCCAGTGAGAAACAAAAATTGAGCAGCATTGATTTTGATCATGGAGAATGAGAAGCGCAATTTCTGAAACTTCTCTTTCATTCTCCTCTTTAAGTTGGTAAAAGTATTTTCTTCAGTTGACATATTCAGTGTTGAGCTGATCATACTTCTCACTGAGACTGCTTCTTCAGGGGCCATAGCCTCAGTTTCTTCCACTGGTTCCTCTGGTGTCACTGGATCATCATTAGCATGGCAAGGATTCCTCTTTCTCCAATGCCATGCATTCCCTCTTCCTCTTCTTTGCAGCCTCTCCAGCTTTTCAACAGGCCTGTCATTCTGCTGTTTATGGGATACCCAAGAAGGGGTATCGGTACCTGGACCGCTAACTTCAGCCTAATTTGTCCCACTTCCACTGGCTCTCTGTGTGCCACAGGGCGCACCACGCTCCAACTCTGCGCTTTGCTCTGCTGCTGCAAGTGAATGGAGCCGTGTCCTCTGTTGCAAACCTGTCAGTGTAATGAACCTGGACCGCCAGGCCGTTTATATGAATTGAGTGTTGTTGAGTGGTGGAAAGGAAGCAGAACTGTTGGGGCTCCCGATACAACCTTTCTTTTCGAAGCATAAAAAGAGCTCAAAATTATTTATTCAGTGACATTTGAAGCGTAATAAGAACCTGCAAGTCTAGGCTGGGCACTTGGGAGACAAACAAACTCCTTTAATACTGCTTTGTTTAGTATTTTTTGTTGTTTAACAAATATGGAAATTCTTCTTCTATTTTTTTATTTTTTTTTATTTTTTTAAGGTGGAGGGGGATATTTGATAACTGTGCATGTCAGAGGGGTTCTATTCTGGATAAAGCCAGGTGCATATAAACACACATTATAATTGATTTTGTGCCAATATAAATGGTACAACCCGATTGTTTTTTGTTTCTTAATCTGAACACATTTCAATCCGATCGTGACATTTTGTGCATGTAACCATAGCTATTGATGCTAGCAGTGTGTAGATTCTAAGTATGGACGTCCAGTGCTAATCACCCAATAGGGAGCAGTTGTCTTCTTGAGACCCATCCCCTCCTCATTTGCATAATGAGGCAGAAATGCATAAAGAAATGGAAAATTGAACAAGCATAATAAATTGGTTTGAAGAAATCAACAGGATAAAAATAAAGAAAGAATAAAATGGACAAAAATATTAATTAATTAATGGATAAAATTAACAATTATAATGTAAAATAAATAAAGTAATTAATAAATAGAGGACTAAATAAATGAGCTAATTAAAAGAGACATTCATATTTATGTCTCATTGTATAATTTACAGCTTACATTTATGTTTTTGCTGAATTTTCATGCATTTGCTTTATTTTTATTTACTTATTCAGCATGTATTTATTTATTCATTTATTTATTTCTATATTTATTTTTGACTATGTCAGAGTTTGTCCTCCATAGTAAGTGTCCTTTACATACCGCTAATCTCTTGGCAAAAGAAGAATTAATTGCAGATGCTAAGGATTTCCTTGGCTCTCAGCAGTGTCTAAAGCCCTTAGCCCTCTGCCCATCTCCTTTGCTGAGGGCCGAGGCCTGAGTCCTACATGTCACCCTCTTCATATAATGAAGAGACAGTGGGTGTCATGTCTGTTCTCGGCGGTCTGTGGCAGACATGAGAGTTAGAGTATTAAATGGACTAACTGCTGGCTTTGCCACTGGGGGCCCACTGGTGTCTGAGCCCAATGATTACTGCCGACCCAAACAAAAATGACATTTGTCTGACAATAAAATTGGATACTAACCTGTCTGAAAGCCATCTCTATTTGCCTAGAACAAATGTTGGCTTCGGAAAACAGTTTGACACACTTTTCCCCTTGAATAAAGAGAGAAGGCGAAGCCATCCTTTGGCTCACAGTAATGGCCTTTCATTGTTGGCCGGTGAGGATGTGGCGCTATTCATACCGGTGGATGATTGAAAAGAAAATTGAATCTCTTTTGATGTGATAAATGTGTCTATTACTGCATTTGCACACAAAATGTCGGTGGAAATTATAGTGGGGAGGCATGGCTCAGAGGGAAAAATACATAGGGAAGGCATATTGGCTAGATTTGATTGGAGCTGAAATATAAATATACTGTACTGGTAGTAAAATGAGTCCAAGCTCCCTGATTTTTCCACAGGAACTTCACAAATGAAAGGCCTTGAGAGCCACAATTGTAAGACTATATAAAAAAGGTTAAATGTCTTCAAAGCACTGTCTCCCTTTTCCTCCACAAAAAGCTCTTTGATAAAGGACACCAACAACTGTTTGCCATGCAATGGAAGATAATTTCATTGTATTTTTAAGAACTCCTAAAAGACTGGGGTAAAAGGAAAACATATCTTATGAAGCATTTCAATGTGATTTACAGATTCAATTAAATATTAAAGGCACTTGGCAAAGTACTTATAGCATCTTTTTATCAGATTAAAACGTTATTCAACTTTTATTTGTATAAACCATATTAATATGCACTCATTAATTTTGGCCTGTTAATTATGTATTTAAAACATAATGCAATATGTTATGCACCATTTTCAGTGTATAAAAACAGAAATAAGGTGTACATAATCTATTTTCCTGATCTGCACATTTTAAAAATTGTGCATAGAGGTTTGATTTAAATTTATAGCTGCTCACACGGAGAAGCCAAATGCCTGTGGAAGAAAAACTTCACAGTCAGATGAAAAAAAGAGAGTGACCTATTTCACCTCAGTTAAAAAAAAAGTATGTTTCCAGGGTTCGCTGGAAGGCTATCAAGCTTAGCGGTGGCAGCAGCATGCTTTGAGGCATTAACACTGCTAGTGGTGGTGGTGCATTGAATAACGCAGCTGGAACAACAAAGGGAGGCCATCTCCAAACACAGATTTCTATTGTTTTTGCTTTTTCTGCACAAATGTTTCTTATAATCAAAAAAATAAAATAAAGTACATAGATAAGATGAGTAAACACAAAAGGTAGTTTTTAAATGTAAAATGTATTTATTAAGGGGAAAAAAATTACAGATACTAACTAATGTGAAAAAGTAGTTGCCCCTCTTGTTGAAATTAACTAGGATTACTGTAAGTAATCCCAGTTATTTACAGTAACTGGGATTACTGTAAATGCTCGTTTTGCAGTTTTACCTTTAGAATCAATAAATCATAAAAAGAGCCTTTTTGACAACTCTCAACTTTTCAAAAAGCAACACAGCAATCAGAAATTGAACATCAGCTGAGAAGCAAGGTTTTTGACATTTGCCAGTATGGTGAGGGTTATACAACTATTTCTATGGTTTTGGGACTACAGTGAACCACAGTGACAGCCCTTACCCACAAGTGGAGAAAACATGAACCTTCCCAGGAGTGGTCCTACAACCACAATTATTCCAAGAGGGCATCAGCGACTCATCCAGGAAGTCAAGAAAAAAAAGGAAACTTCTGAAGCCCTGCAGGTTCAATTAGAGCCAGAGTTTATGGTTTAACCACAAGGGAGAAACTGGGCATGTTAGAGTTAAAAGGCTAAACCACTGATGAGCGGTAACCTTTATGAAGGCACAGGGTTCTTTCTAATAGGATTTGGGAAATAAAATTGCAAAGATTTGTGTTTAGGACCCAATAATTCACCCATACACCAAGAGCAGGTTAAAAAGGTTAATTGAAGCAAAAGGTGAAGCCGCTCTTGTGGGCTAGTGGCACAGGCACTGGGAACACTGTGAAGGAGAGTGACAGGTTAGTGCAGCCGTTCCCAAACTTTTTTAGCCGCGCACCCCCTTCTGTGTCCCAACTGGGTTGACGCACCCCCAATCTTCCAAAAAAGAAAAATTCAAAATTACAGTTGCAGTTACAACAAAATCGCCATAACAAAGGTTATGGAAATACAATTACAACATGATTTGAATTAAATTGCAATAAAGTAACACACAACATCCACAACAGGATCCTGAGGATTCTCAGGTGCATCGATGGCTCAGCGGGGAAGAGAAAGAAAGAGACGCTCAGATCGGTCACACCTCCACAGACAACTTGAAACGTCTTTGAAGCAGAGACCATCCGGGTGTATTCATGGACTAAACTCTGATGATCTACTTGTGTGTGTTCTCACACTCAATTATATATTTCATGTACCAGCTTCTAAATATGAGTCTGACTCACAATTTACGCTGCAAAATACAAACACGAAGAAGTTTAATTTGATTTGTGTCCCCCCGCAGCCCTCAAGGCTGGTTGCTGGTTTCCCTGTTCTAGTCTGAATACGCGCTGAAATTGCATCTTTAAAATGAACTGCACCTGTTTGAATCGCAATGAAAAGTATCACAGCTTTGTGCGTGAGCATAGGTGTAGGTGTGACATGCGCATCAGTGGTTGTAGCGGTTTAGAGTCACAGCGGCATGAGCAGCGCTGTTTGTAGATGCCGCGCAATCAATAGAGAGACAGAGAGACTCATTTTAATCTCGTAAATAAAACGTTCGTCCCGAATTCAGTTTACCCTCTGCTGACGTAAACGACGTGAAGTGAGTCCTGCTCGTTTTCTTCTCCCACATCCATTACAATTCTCTCCTCTGTTGCCTCTGATTCCTCTCTCTCTCTCTCTCTCTTGGTTCCTCTCCTTCTTTATCACTAACTTAGTTGTCTCACCTGACAGTTTCCCTGATTTCAGCCAATTCAGCATATTTGTGAGAATGAATGAAGTAGAGGCCACAAGCTAGGTGCGCATGTACGGTACAATGAGTAGAAGAAGACAACTTCTTCTATATTTCATCTTAAAATGAAGCGTAGAAGAAGACATCTTTTAAATAAATAGATTTTCATGCAAATACATTTTTATTTATTTGTTAAATTTACAGTTTTTGATTCTAATTTTTACAAAGGAAATGTTTATTTACACGTCTTTCTGGTGTGGGGAAAAAACACTGTCAGACCATCATTACATTTTTCATCTCGCGCACCCTGAGGGGTGTCCAGAGTCATACACTATGATTTGGAGGCAGGCAGAAGAAGAAGGAGGGGCAATCCTAAATTCTTTGCCCAGAATCCGGTCCAGGGTTTTGTTCCACAAACAGAGAGAGGCAGAGGCAACAGAGAGGGCTAGGCAGAGAGGCTGAGTCAGGTACTTGCACAGGTCGTTGTCCAGAATCTGAAGACCAAAACGAGAGAGTCCAACAGAGGCGAAGCAAACAGGCAGGAAGCCACAGAGACGATCAGTCACACACAGGCAGACAGTCAAGAAAGGCTGGAAGGTCTCCTCACTAATGGTTTTGGAGAATCTGGCGCCTGCACACTGGGGAAGCCAGGTATAAATATTGCTCCTCACAGGTGTGACAGTGCCAGTAGTCAGAGCAGTCCCAGGTGCAGGTAATCGGGGGATAATTGTTAGAGCAGCACAGGCAGCAGGGAATGACATACACAGTCAGCAGCCAAGGGTAATCACAACTTCCCTTAACGGCGCTAAGAACTCTTAAGGTATCCCACAATCTGTAATGAATGCTTAGATAGAACCCGATATTCAGCCAGACACGGAATCAATGTAAACAGGGTTTATTCACAAAGGGGTAAACGGACAAAAGGCAGAACTGAATCCATGGGTTAGCCAGACAGGATGAGCAGAGATAAGCTGACAGACTGAAGGGCTGAGGTGGGTAGGTAGAGCTCGAGCAGCAGCACTGATAGGGTAGAACGAGCCATAGGACAGTCCGGGTCAGGGTAACTGGCTGGACCCCAAAAACATCCGAGAGTTCCTCAGGCTCCGAAACACACAATCTGGCAGGTTCAGAATCCAGAACCCAAGTAGGCTGGTTTCAGGCAGGCAGACAGAATCAGATATGGGTCGGGCAGGCTAAAAAACGGACAACAAAGAGAGCAGGTCGGGCAACAAAACAGGCATGCAGACAGAAATGCTGGAAGGCTCTTACCGAATAGCTTGAGACATTCTGGCACTGGAGGCTGATCAGAACGGGGTTTATATGGAGGTGAGACCAGGTGAAACCATTAAGGGTTGATTGCAGGCAGGGTGGAGACAGAACAGGTGTGCTGAATAGTAATTAGATCAATTTTGCAATTTGCCGTTTCATCCACACGAAAAATGAATGCTAATTTTTACTTTGATTCCATTGTTTGCTTGTTTGTTTTACAAGTCCAACTGATCCAATACCTTGAGGTGCTAATGATAGACAGCACTTGGAGATCAGCTCTTTTACACCTCTCTACCTCTTTGTCAATACCAAGGCACAGTGCCTGTCGTAGGTCACCATCGGCGGTATAGGATCACACCTCCACGCACTGCTGGCTGCTGGGAAAAGCTTAAGAGGGAAATTGTCCTCCTGGAGAAATGGAGTGACAACTTCAGAACGTCTCAGAGTTACTTTGTCCTTACATAAAAGGGGAGACCACTGTAACGCGATCTCCAGTATGTGTTGTCAAAAAAGTTTAATGCACTGTGTGCGATTTGGCTGACAGGGATATACTACACAAAACTGCAAATTCATTTGGGTTGTCAAGGCAGGTCACTGATAAGGGGGAGCGTGTGACGGCATGTTAACCTCTTTCCACTACTCTGTAATGATAACAGCAGCACAAACAGGTCACTTGAAGGGGACATGACAACACATTTTATTCTATGCTTTCATTCTGTGGTTTTGGGGATATAATATGATCTGTTGAGCACTGATGAGGCCGTGTGAACTTCAAGAGTGGTTACCAAAGGACATGCTCATGGGCGGCTATCAGCCAGCTAATTTAATGCCGTGGGTCGTGCTGGCATGTCTGACTGCTCCCCTTGAGCAAAGCATGGCTACTAAAAAGGGGAGCTGTTATGCCCGAGGGTGTTTAAAAACGGATGGACGTTTCCACTTACTCCCGAAGGATGGGAGAATCAGAGTGGACAAAGTTAATTTGTGGGGAAGTACCACACAAGTACCAACCCAATTTGGACAGGCAGCATCTGCCTCCTGTTTGAGCCGACACAGGGAGGCTGATCATACATCTGCTACACCGTTTACAATATGCACAAATGTATAAAAAAAACACTGTTCAAGTAAATACAATTTAAAGTCTTAAATGACTGAACTGACCTGAGTGCAACCTCATATGCAAGTAGAACCCATATGTAAACTGAAAATGTTGATAGGAGTATCTTACATTGAAAATTGTCATTTCACATCTCAAAACATAACTACACCAGAATAGTGCCTCGAGGAAATATGCAAAATTCATTAATCATCACTGAAAAGGGCTTGGGAGAAATCGTGTGTGCTGATGGTGTTTATTATTGATACTGCATCTTGTTGTGTTCTTCTGTCAGAAGATGAGTTGTTTGGGAACGAACAAAGTGCTGAGTTTTGGTGGATTCTGCTATGTGAGGATACACCTATCCTTTTGACTGATTTGGCATTTGGGTAAACGGGTACACTGATGGATTTTGACGTCATATCTTTTGGATGCAAGCAAACTCATCAAACAGGAATCCCAGAATAATTGCATCCTATTTCTTAAGCCCTGTGTGTTACAAGAACATAGCACATCTAACTAAAAAATTGAAAGCTGGTGGGGAGTCTATAGAAGACTCCCCACCAGCTGTTTTCCATCTTTATGCTGGCAATCTGTTATGATAAATTATCATCAAGAGTCTGTTTTGTGTCCTTT